>NW_026645491.1:300000-480136 GCF_949987535.1 Balaenoptera acutorostrata
CCTCAGCGTCCTAAGACTCTGGCCACTTCCTGATTTAGTTGGGCTGAAGTTGCAAACTCATCTTCTAAGTCCTATGGACGTTTAGCACCGAGTTAGGTCAAGCCACCTGGTTTACTAAATGACCGATATAAACCATGATTGTTCACATCGTATAGGAAATGCACCCCTTCTAAACTTGTTCAAACAGTGATACTTCTTCCACTACATTTCAAGTGAGGACATTTACTCTGCACATCAAAAGAGTTTGTATGTCCTGAGATGTAGTGCATCCCTTGGTGAGAGATGGTGATGCCTTTTCTGTCATGTAAGACACATGCCTATATTTCCATTTAAATAAAACCCTTTTGGAATGTATTTCACAGATCTGAGTATTTGTTTAATTTTTTGGGTTATTTTCACATAGAAATCCAGTTCAGCCATGGAAGCAGTCACTCATTAAGAAAAAATATTAAAGTGGAACATATCACCAGTGAAGAACATAATTTCTTTTTTTAAGAAAGTCAATTTGGATAACTAGCCTTCAGTAACTGGACCTGCAGTCCTCAAATCCTTTAGTCAAAGACTTTGTGGCCAGCCGTGTCTCAATTTTATAATTTTGAGAATTTAGAGAGGTATACATTGCATTTCACATATTAATTAATATTCCATGGCAGACATGTGGCAAAGCATATGGACAACTTGCCCAAAGTAACGTAAGTAAAGACTTTTTGTCTTATTCTCATCTCATGTCCATTTTCAGTAAGGAGTTAGGATAGACCTTTTTCTCAGAGTTTTTGGAATTTGGAAAGACTTAACATGTATTAGTGGACAAAGTTAGCACAGACAGCAGATAGACCCAGAAGAACAAGAAAAGTCACTTAAAATAATTAGGACAGGGAGAACATCCACAAAACTTTTAAGGCCAGAGAAGGAGTGCTTGATTTGGACTTTCTTATAAAAGTAGAAGGAGGCTTCCTGAGAAGAAAGCCAATACACAGTCTTTCTTGCTGGGGGTCAAGGTTACATCAGCGAGACCACAAGCTGGGGACACTGCTGTGGGTGAGAGCTACACTAGTGATGGCGGGGCAGCAGCCTCTCAGGGGGGACACCTGTGACACACCAACTGCGAGCAGGTGCTCAGATACCCCTGCAACATGACTTCATATGACTCTGGAAAACATCTTCAGATCCAATGAGAAATGTGTTTGCTAGGAAAGGATACCAAATGCAGAAAGAAAAAAAAATCAGAGATGTATAAATACACTGGGGTGGGCAGAAAGGTCTCAAAGATGTCCAGGCCCTAAAGAAAGGAACTGTGAATATGTTACTTTGCATGGCAAAAGGGACTCTGCAGATGGGATTATGGTTAGGAAGACTGTCCTGGATTACCCAAGTCGATCCAGTCTAACCACATGTGCCCTTAAAGTAGAGGACTTTCTCCAGCTAGAAGAAGAGGAAATCAGAGAGGTGCAGCAGAAGGAGAACAAGAACAAAGAGCGATTTAAAGATGAAAGGGACTTGACCCGCTGCTGCAAGAACAGGCCACACAGAAAGCATAAGGGATGTGGGAAACCTCTAGGAGCAAAGACCAGCCCCCAGCTGGCAACCTACAGGAGATCAGAGTCTCAGTCCTACACCCACAAGGAAGTGAGTGAGTGTGTATGCAGAAGCATCAGGAGGGCAGTCCTGACTGCTGCCCTCGGAAAGGCCTGCTTGCAAGGCTGGCCCATTCCCAAGACTCTAATGATAAAGGTGGCTTACTGTGCCTAATGTTTGTTCAGACACTGTGGTTCATACTCAATACCTGCCTTCCTTCTGGGAGTCTGGGATTTTGTTACATGCAAGGCAGAGGGTGCCTACATGACCAGCCCCCAGTACATGAGCTCACCTGGTTGGTAATATTCCATGTGGGTTTCTATAACTCACTGCTGGGGGATTAAGCTAGTCCCGTATGACTTCCCTGGGAGAGGACTGTAGAAACCTGGGCCTGATTTCCTCTGGGCTTCACCCCAAGCACCCTCTTCCTTTGCTCATTTTGCTCTGTGTCCTTTCACTGTGCTAAATCATAGCTGTATGACTACACTCTGGTCCTGTGAATCCTCCCAGCAAATCATGGAACCTGGGGAAGGTTCTGGGAATCTCCAGACACCTTGAAGGACAAGTCTTCCCCAGAGCCTCCAGGAAAAATGCCTTAAGCAGAGAACCCAGCCAGGTCTACTGTACTTTAGACCTACAGAACTATGACATAATAACTCTGTCTTGTATTAGGTCACTAAATCCATGAAAATGTGTTACAGCAGCGATAGGAAACTAAGTAAATGGCACCACGAATAAACATATTACTGTCACTAATGAAGAGTATAATATCTCAAGGACATTTTTTAAAATCTTAAATTCATTCTCAAGTTAACATCAGCAATTCATATCTAAAACAACCACGTGAAGAAGGGGTAGAACCTCTGGTAAGGTGTATGGTTGATTTTTAAGAGCAGCTGACATTTTGTGAGAGGTCTGGAAAGCAGCCAAACCAGCCCAATTTTTAAAGAAACTGTGAGTATAATGTCAGAATCATCAACTAGTGTCAATGCCAGTTGTGTATAGTTGGGCCCAGATTAGGAGATGAATTCACTTAACCCATGGTGGTGCACGCAGAAGATGTGAGGATGAGCCCTTTTCCTAAAGGAGCTCAAAATGTAAGAGAGGAGAAACACCTCCACTGGAGCTTCAAGGATCACTAAGTTGAGACCAAGGGCTACAGAGAAGCACAGAGCAGGGAGCTAAGGAAGGCATCCTGCCAGAACGTAGATTCCACTCATTCGTTTTAATTCAGCAAACATTTACCAACGTGCTCGGCCCCAGGCACCATGAAGTGCTGGGGACACAGGGAGGGATGCAAGCTCAGCAGGAGTGTAAGGCAGGCCACTTTACCCATGTTTATTGTGTGATAGGATGGATAGGATTGAGGGGTCCACTTCTGTCCTCACCTGCATGATCTAGGATTAATAATGCCACTATATTCTTGACCCTACTTCCCCAAGGGTGCCTGACCTTTAAAGAAATCAGCAGAGGGTGATGCTTACATATGATTCCTCTCCAACCTGCTTAACTAAAAACAAGAATTGTTAGAGTTGCTCAATCAAATGGGATTGGAGCGGGGCGAAAATATGAACCTTAATTAATACAATGAAGAATAAGTAGGCATTAACTATTAGTTAACTAATTTTGAAAAATAATATTTAAGTTTGAACAAAAGTTCTCTATGTAAGTAGATGTTTCATTAAGCTTTAACTTACTTAAGCAATATTGACCTTAACCCTGCTTTGGACTTGGTGTTCTTAGAATAAGCACAACATTAATATCTGCTTCGGATCATACACATGGCAATTACTTGTTTGGAAACCTTAGGTCAGCCAGCCCTAAAAACACTCACATAGCCCTTCCCACTTTGTTCTTTTATCTAGTATTAGACAACTAACTAGTTTTTCTTGATTCAATTTGCATCAACATTTATTGACTAACTAATAAAAGCTCCAGGGATAAGAAATTAAGTAGACCACAATCTATTAAGTTATAATAAGTTACAGAGTTCTAAGGAAATTTAAATGAGGGCAGTTTGTTACACAACGAATAGTATCATTTTGTTGCCTGTTACTTTTATAGATAAGCTATGTGCTAAGACATAACGGCTTACTTTTATAGATAAGCTATGTGCTAAGACATAACGGCTTTTTAGCTGACAATTTTCTTCTTACTCTGACAATTAAGAAAAAAAATTTTTTAAGTTATACAACATTCTTAGCCTAAATTAAATGGAAGATACACTGTGTATTTTTTATTGTGGTAAGATATACATAACAAAAAGTTTAGCATTTTAGCCACTTTTAAGTGTACAGTTCTGGACATTAACATTCACATTGTTGTGCAAACACCACCACCTTCCATCTCAAGAACTTTTTCATCTTCTCAAACTGAAACTTTGTCTCCATTAAAACACTTACAGTCCATTACTCCCTTCCCCTGGCTCTTGGCAACCATCTAAATTATATTTTTAATAAGAAGAAAAAAGTAATTTCTTCTCCACCTGATGAATCTTCTTCAGGCCACACCCCATCAGCCAATTGCAAACCTGCTGCAGACCTTTACAACACTCTACTTTTAGAGCTTCTCATTCAGAGCAGACTGTGATTTAAAGATATGAAATGCTAAATAAAGAATAAATTACATAAATTTTAATATTCAAGAAGTTAAGCAAACAAAATTTAATTCTTCTAAAAGAAGCATGGATATGTAATCAGAAGTAGGAACTATGTCACTGATGTAAAATAGTTATGATTCCAAAGAATCCTAGGGATCTATTGTCCATAAATTACAAGAGGCCACATGGTGCCCAAGTTCCTGTTGGAGCAGGAACTCAACATATCCCTCAACAAGTCCTCCACAGAGAGACTCTCCATTACATCTATTTTTACATGTTCAGGGTCTTTCAGAAATTTCAGTTTATCAGAGGGCACAGAGAAAATGAATTTGCTTTATTTAAAAATGCTGAGGCAATATAAACTATTGTGTTTGTTATAAAACAAAAATAAAATCAGTTGTATGTGACTTATTTATTCCTTAGACTTCACACTATTTAAAGGAATAATGGGAAGACATTTTCAATATTTCCCTACATTATAAAATTGTTTTACTTATTTCATAAATTAGCCATGGACGGTGTATTCTGGAACGTCACATGTGGCTTACATTCAGTGGAAACATTTTCAAGTAACTTAGGAGGCTCTGTTTCTATACTTGATCTCACAGATGGGCAGCAACATGCAGTAACTGGCATAATTCATACTCCGACAGACTGCTTTTCAATAAAGCACATACCCAGATGCTTTCCTCTCGTCGATATTGCTTCCAGTTCCTTCCGCCATCGCTGAACATCAGGAGGTAGCTGGTCACCCAGTCGGAGCTCCCGTATCCTCCCTGGGTGGCCACAGCTGTGACCTCCATTCTTTCTCCAAGGTCAATCTGCAGCCACTGGTATTTATTTGACACAAGGGGAGACCAGCCACCAGCTCCTTTTTGTGGGAATAAAAAGAAGAAAATCAGTAAAGACAGAGAAATCTTTGAAATCTATATTAACCTGTAAGAATGGGGTCATAAATAAGATTTATGAAAATCATAGTTTCAAATTCTGCATTATGTAATGCCTCAGAATTATACAAACACACTCACATACACACACACAAACACAAAATAAAAATACAGGTTAAATGTAAATGGATGAAGCCTATATTAATTGTTTTGTTTCTTAGTTCATAACCCCTGACTCTCTGGTATTGGGGTGTCCCGCTAAGTGAAATTGCTTAATGTAATAGGTGGACAACTAAACACCATGCCATTACATCAGTGCTTGGAACTAGTGTCTTTATTGGCTTCAACGCATGACTTGTCCTTTGTTGGACATAAACAAAGGGCAAACTTTCCTTTGTTGGAAAATAACAAACTTTCCTTTGTTGGAAAATAAAGCTAGAAAACCTTAATTCTGGATTCCCAGCATGAGGAAGTACAATGTTGAATGTTGGGATAACAAAGATGGCTATGGCATAGCCCTACATTCATGGTGCTTACAGACTCATAGGAGAAGCAGACATTTCAAAGAACAATTTGAAATGCAATATGGGAGGGGTGGAGGTGAAAGTGATTTCTGTGCAGGGAGGGAGAGTTCTAAAAAGGCAGCAAGGAGGGTGAGCGAGAACCCAGAGGAAGTGAATGGGGAGGAGTTTCTCAGGTATTCAAGACAATAGACGCAGAGTGGAAATTACTGTGCTTTGTTTTCTCCAGTGCCTGTGAGACACCGAAGAATTAGGGATACCTGTGAATGTATTATTGATATATTTTGTTCTTCTAGTTTAACAGAAACATGAGTTTTGAATTTGGATTTAGATGTCATATTAAATTTTCTGAATTTAAATTATTATGCAATATAAAAATTGGGAAACAGGTTTGAAATGCATTCTGGAACTGATATTTTGCTAATTATCCATGTCTAGAAAACACAGTGTCATGTAAACAGTCCTTAACACGAAAAAACTAGCTTTAAAAAAAATTTTCCCCATTGTCCTGACATCTAATTTGAGGCTCTCATAATAAGGTCTGACACTTTAGACAATAGACAACATTTATTATCTTTTTTATTAGGGGCTATTATTAACATCCATGTCCTGTTTACAAAAGCTGTTACGACCAAGTACACGTCAGGAGGTGTGTGACATGGTTACAAGACAGCTCAAAGGAAAATGGAAGTGGAGCGCTTACCTCAGGGTGTGGAGGTGAAACTAGCAAGTGAGCACATCTGTTGCTCCACTATGTCCTCCGCTAACGGCACTACGTGTATAACCCTTAGCAAAATTTAAAGCTTACAAATTCTTTAAAACTCAAATTCTTTCTAAGATTTCATTTCCTGCAATCTTTATTCCAAAATTCCAAAATGTCCTCTCAACCACAAGCACAATGTCTTTTCCTTTGATCCACATCTTAAACATGCCACAACTCTGGCTGTTCTGTAATGCATTATTAAACTTTTTATTTTGAAATAATTTCAGATTTACAAACGAGTTGCAAAGATGGGATAGGGAGTTCCTGTCTACTTTTTACTCAATGTGTCCTAATGTTAATATCTGACATCACCATGGTATTTTGATCAAAACTAAGCTATTCACACTGGTACAATGGTAACAAAACGACAAACTTTATTTTGATGTCTCCAGTTTTTCCACTAACTAACTCCCTTTTTCTGTGCCAGAACCCCACATTGCATTTAGTCACCTTGTCTCCTTAGTGTCTTCCAACCTGTGATAGTTTTCAGTCTTTCTTTGTCTTTAATAACAAGATTGATCACCACCCAACACTCCCTGCTACTTCTACTGATTTGTGCAAAGGTCCCATCTAACGTTTGATGAATGATAAGTCCTTCTGGGTTCTAGCTGAGGGTTAACTAACAGTCCCAAGTAACATTACTCTGCAACTGCCTGTAATTTTATAATAATTGCCAAAAGAAGTCAGAAATTAGGTGTTGGCATTTAGCTGATCACTTTAACTTAAAGGTTCTACATTTGAAGTTTTATATGAATCAGTTTCAATCTCTGAGAAACTGATACATGTCCTGTATTCTTAGTATCAAGGTTGTAAAGAATGTACTGAAGATACTTCTTCTTTTTGCATTTCACAATCTTTCTCTGTCATCTTTAATCTCTCTTGAAGCGGGAAGTATCATCAACACGGGTACCACATGTACAGAAATGCAACAGAGTAAAAAGCGTCAGCATGCTTCCAGCATCTGCCCTGGGACCAGCCTCTCCCACAGATGCAGCCACGTCTCTGTCAACCACTCTTCACCATCTGCAGGTAATCAACCTTGAACATTTCACATTCCTTACCTGTGGTGAGAAGGTGCTACTGGTATGCAAATTAAGCTATCTGATTAAGTAGGTACTCTGATAAAGTAATGAAACTGCAGAATTCCCTGTGCTGCAAAGCAATTCATTTCAGCTGGGTAACACAGCCACGGTGTAATCCCCAGACCCCTGTAGGGTGATGATGCTGAATTACTGTGCATTTGCCCATGCACGCAGTCCACTGGGGTAGATGCCCTTTTTTCTAATGACTGGAAAAAGTGGGAAATGCACAAATGTAACCTGAGGACTGTTAGGGAGCCCCGAACAGTTTTACTGACGGGTAAGGGAGATACTGTTCTGTAATGGAAAACAAAACAAAATACACTGAAACAACATTAAAGTGGGTACGCTTGAGCACAGCCGCCCCACCAGCTCTTAGCTGCAGAGCAGTGGTTCTGAAACTGATCAGCCTGCATTATTCAATGTTGCAAATCTTCAGTAAATTCCCCCTGGGAACCAACACCCCCTGAAACAGAGCCCAGGGATTTGCAATGACTGTTCTGGAGTCACCAGTGCTGAACCCACAAGAAAGGCACTTGCCCTCCCACCCAGCTCTTCCCCTGACCACACCACAGACTGTCTTTTTCCATTGTCACCGTCCTGTCTCCTGCCTCAGCCCCTTAGTTGAATAAAGTGTCACAATTCATACAAAGGAAAACATGTCCAGAGGGTCTGACTTGCACAGAACAAGGTTCCACAGCTTAGGACACTGAACACAAAACATCCCTCCCAGCAAAGTGTGATAGGTATGCTTTAGGGCTGCAATGAGAATTCAACAAGAAGCTGTGTTAGAGCATCTAGCACAATACTTTCTCTCCCATACACGATCGCAAGACGGGAGACAGTCATGGTGAAAGAGGGGTGACATCCAGAGTGTGGGGCATTGCAGTCTTTTCATTACTGAATGGCCCGTTACCTGCCACTTTATACTAGATAAAGGAGAGAAAATGAGGAAAGCCAAAACTTGTCACAAGCATGTGATGTGTTCAGGACCCTCCCAGATGCTCTAAGTGCTACCTCACAACTCCTCCATGCACCCGGCAAGTGGGACGGGTGTTAACAGTCTCTGCTTTGCAGACAAGCAAAAAACAATCATTTTAGCTTCGGGTGAGGGTATTTTATTAAAGCTTAGCTCCCTTTTCATTCTCTACCCCTTCTAAGAACATATCCCTGCGATTTGTCAGTTATTCAGTATTGTTTGCTTATCAATACCAGACTGTCTTTTATAGTGATATACTGGCAGATATATTGGAAGGTTTCTGTCTCTAGTTATCCCTGTGTGATTGTTTCCCCCACCTTTCGTTGGCTCAGACACAGGCAGTGACTTGTGTCTTTGGGGAGAGGAAAGGCTGAACAGGAAACTCTCAGCGAGGGCCTTAATTATTCTGGTCACTGATCAAGATGAAAATGACCCCTGCCCCTGGTGGCCATGGGGCATGCACTGTCATAATGAGTGTCAGCCTTGTGCAGAGGGGGAAATTACCCAGAGGTGGAAATTACCCAGAGGTGAAAAGGAGAATAGCTCATGCCTTCTTCAAGTTGGAACAAGGTCCAGAGCAGAAAGATACCGAAGGGAGCAAAGTCAAGTGGGATCATCTGAAGTGAACAGACTAACCTATCTCCAGGGCATCTAAATGTCAAGCAAGTAAATGGCTAAATTGAAATTGTAACCAAGGGAAGTTTCCCTCCAAGATCTTCATTACATTGTCTCAAATGGGAGCTCATCAAGCTCTGTGTATTTCTTTCCTCACTTAATGCATCTTAATTCACAGAAAACTCATTCCAGATTCCAGGCGGGGCTGGGTGAGTGGGGAGAGGGTGAGATAAGCAGGAGTAACAGATATTCCCAGGAAAAAGGGGCCATAGGGCGGCAGGCCCTGGGGATGCTCCCTGACCATCCCACTCAGAGATCTCTGGGATTTATATATTGGTGTTTTTGTCACAACCCTGCCTACATTGCTGAGGGAAATTTAAGCATTTGCTCCAGCTCTGATTTCTTAAGGAGCAATTCCAACTATCTACATATACCATTTCTGGCTATCAGGATGTAAAAAATGCAGAAATCCTCCCTCTGGACCTGTCTAGGTAACCTCTGATTCCTTTTCTGCTGTGCTTCCTGCAGTCTGCTAGCAGCCTGAGCAGGAGACAACAGGTAGTTTTCCAAAAAGTGCATCCATAATGAAAAAAAATCACACAGAGCTGCCTAATTGTAAAACAGATTCCTGTACTAAATGCAGACATACCCTATAATGGTTTTGTAAACAGACAATTTAAAATTAAATAAAAAATAAGTGTATACTTGTTAATTTGTGATTCAAATTAAATGCCAGTGATATTAAAGAAAAAAAGCACAGTGTGACTGTTCACATGTGACTCCCTTAAGTTCTGTGTGCAGTGTCCTGAGGGACAACTTTCAATGCCCTTGGCAATTAACATTCATCACTGCAGCTCTTTCTGCATAAAATAAACAAAAATCCATTGCTACTGTGTGTTTTGTTTTGCTTCTCTCATAGACACTCCTGACCAAGTTTTAAAGAAACACACAGTAGAGAGGCATTCAGATCTGAACTGACCTCAGGCTCTGCAGTTCTTATGTGTTTGAAGTTCTGTATTGACAAGACTATAAGATGATTTTGCTAATTTCTCACCTTAGAAATAAAATACGAATTGCCCAGCAAGCCTATAAACCATCCGAACATGTACTAAATACCTCATGCATGACAATAAAATGTATGACCAAGTTTATTCATGCATCTCCCGTGAAATCTTCATGTTTATGAGAGATGCAGCTCTGAGATCTGGTCTAATTCTATAAAAGCATCATTGTGCATCTTTCAGAGGCCCCCTGAGTTATTCAGAACAGATATGATTCCAGATCATTCTTGAGGCCACTCAGAATAGCTGCATCTCCCTCTGATATGTAGAGAACAGTGGGGAATCCAGGATGCCCAGAAGGTCAGGAGGCCAGGCGTTCTGCTCCAAGGCCCCCACCACTTCCCAGGGACACACCGTTAACTCTTCTTAAGGCAAGAGCTCCGTTTTCTTTTTAATTAAATTCAGTGTAGGATCATGTCAGGAAATGCAAGGGTGAGATGCTTAGAAATAAAACCATGAGTACTAAACTATCCATCCATACTTGACTGCTCAGTTAGCCAGAAGCCTTTGGAAAAAAAGTCCATTGATGGTAAAACTTACATTTTCTTTAGTGATGTTATGTAGCTGACTTCATTACAATTTGTAAGCACACTATGGAAGCCTTGGATAAAAAGAGATATGTACAGACGAGCTGCTATACAAAATAGAGTAGTAAAATGAGAATGCAAAAAGGATGAGGTCTAAGCATCACAAAATGTAAATACTACTGACAAAGGTGCATTTTTTTGGGGTGTAGGCATTCATCCCCAGCAAAGTATGGCATTATTTTGTGTCGGAGAAAAGCCTGCTCCACTGGATTTCCTTGGAGGAAACGTGGCAACAAGGGAAGAGTCTACTGCAAGGATCACAGGACAGAGAGAACAGGGAACCCCTGAAATACCATCTTCCAGTCAGCCCCTAGTCCAGAAGCTCCTCATTAATGTTCAGAGCAAAGGTGGGAGTAGCTGACCACAGGGTCCCCTGAGATATTCCATTAGCCTTTGTCACTGGCTGTGGTCTTCCTGGACCAGTCTCTGTGCCACAAGTTAAACCAGAAGTTCAAGACTCCTGTGTGCTTTGATTTAACATAGGATCCATGTATCATCAGTGATCCCAGATGCCTCCTGAAAGGTTGCTAATTGAACCTCACCCCTTTGGCAGGATTGAAGGTCACCTCACTTGGTACGTCTTTCATCAGTGACTCCAAACAAAAAAAAAGGGAATATCCCTACAAGAGGTAATGCAATTGCATTGGATGAGTAAAGCAATATGTGATGGGACAAAATATATCTCCATAGGGATGCCAATAATATTTGTTAAAAGTGGAGTAAACAAAGACATCATGGTGTATGTCAAGGATACATACTGTTAAATAAATAACTTTCATGAACATTTCTGTATATTATACATGATATAAAAGTGAATTACTTTGGAAAAGAACAGAGTAGAATTTGCTAGACAACTATTTTTGAATTTGGATAGTGCTCAGAAGGGCTTCCACATACCTTTTGGGAAGTTGCCACGTACGTCATAGGCAGTACTTACTCTTGGAAAAATACTATGGCAAAATTGTGGCCACCATAAGATACTTACTGGGCAGATTATAAACACAGACATAATTTTGCAAGGATAAACTGTTGTGTTTTTCATTCCTCTCCGGTAAATCCTGTTAGCCAGTGATCATTATCCCTTGAAGCCCTAGGGAAGCCAGGGAGGGCAAAGACCAACTAAGAAAATAGGAAACAGGATGTGTGATGTCTCCCTCTTTGGCAGGAAGAAGAGATGGGAACCCAGACGATCGTGGGAAAGAGAGGAAATGGAGGAAGGGTAAAAGGTGGTGGGAGGGTGATTCAGACACCTTGCTCAGGAACGAAGTCCCAGGGGGATCAGAAAAGTGAGAGGAATAAGCAAGCTGTGGAAGGGCTTTGTCTTGGCTTCCATTTGGAATTTTGGGAGATCACCTTGTAGGGAGCTGTGCAGTCATCACTAATGGTTGCCAACTATTTCCCTTCTTCTACCTTCCAGGCACTTGGAGGATTGCGATTTCCACACCCCCTGGTGGTTGGGTGGGGCTATGTGACCAGCTCTGGCCAACAAGCTCTGAGTGGAAGTGATAGGTTACTTCTGGACTAAACTGCCAGGACAAAACCATTTGACGAACTTTTTCCCCTTGGCATGGTGAACCAGACTGCCCACAGGCCATCAAAAGGGGGCACAGAAGTGAGATGAGAGTCTGACTGGATCTGAACAGAAGGTCAACTTGGCAAAGGCAAATTAAACCTGTAACCAAGGCTGCTCAGGCTGGAAACCAAATGAGACTCATGGTCAGGCTTCAGGGAGGCAAGAAGTGACATCGCAAAGATCCCGGAAGGAACAATGACCTGTTCCCTGGGAACACGGTCTTACCAAGAGGTAAATCCGCCACAGGCTTCAGGAGCAGGTGCCAAGTAACCCTCAGCGTTAAAAGCAGACAAACTCCCTTCAGCAGACAGCAAGGAGCTGAGCCCCAACGTGAGAAGCCCCACCATCCAGCTCCATGAGGGCACCAGCCCTTCTGTAACCCAAACACTGTCTTGGAAAGAAGCAGGAACAAAGAAATCTGAGCATCCCTGGAAGATGCTCACCCATTCAAAAGAGTCCACTGAATTCAAAAGAGACTGAGGATTGCCTTATTCTGGGGGTAGTGCTATAATTTGGGCTACTTGGTAGAGAGAAATGACAACATTGCCTCCCTGAAGGTTGTTGACAACGCTGAAAAACACGTTTGGTTTGTTCTGGTTTGCCTCATCTAGCATCTTCGGTTCTATGGAGGTAACCTGGAGACTCCAGACCTTGAAAAGGACCATGGGAAAACCTGAGCAGATGAGTTCTGTGTGACAACTGTACGGCAGGGTCTGCACGAACCCTGGGATTTGGGGGCTTCTCCTCTCACATGCTACCATCATGCCGTGATTTAATAAAGTTGCATGGTCACCAAGACAGTGCTCTGTGCTTTAGTACATGGGTGTATTTTACATGGATGCTATTACATTTGGCCTGTCCACTGCACTCAATACCCACAGTTGCATCTGCAGGATCATTTGTTAAGAAAAATTGGAAAAAGAATGTGTCTTGGCCCTAATAGGTCTAAAAACTTTTAGGAAGCACAGATAAACAGAATGAAAAATCTGACATCCAGAGGCAAAAAGTCCCCAGTACATTCATATGCCTTTATAAAAATCTGGTTTGCAAGCCCTTTTATTGCCATCTGAATTGCTCGGACTAGTATTTGGGAATACTGACCAGTTCTACCAGGCACCTAGCCTGTGAATAAAAGATAGAAATACTGGAGAACTACGATTTTATGAAAAAATATGAGGGACAAGTTTATTATTATAAGATTTGCATCAAACATTTTTGATGTATTCAGTAATATTCTGATTTATATCAGGAGTTGATATACGTCTAGATATTTTAAATTATTATTCACTCTTTCCATTTTCTAACATTTCTTTGTAAAAAACAGTGAATTTTACATCATAGCTTATTTGGGATATTGCAGAGTCCAAATAATCAGACGTTCCAGGTTATAAGAAAATATTTAGTGTCTGATGCCCAGGCCTAAGCATTTTCTGCTAATCGAATCATGTGTATTTATTTCCTGCTAAAACCTGGAGTATTAACTTGTACTAGTAAATGTACTTCCTAAAGTGAGAAATAAATATCTTAACGCTGAGAATTGTTGCTAATATGCTCAGCCATCAATTGTATTGGGAGCATTAGACAAAATCTTTCCTGGCTCCACCAACACATAAGTCTGTTGTGAGGAAATATGATCAATATCTCGGTACGGGAAAGGTGAAGAATTACAAAGAGAAAAGAAAACATCCAGTCAGTTCAGCTTGTCTCCATCTACTTTCTGTTTGCAATACACAATATAGTAATCTGATATGCCATTTTTGATCAAGTTAAATTTAAAGCAGTCTCATTTGCACTGTCAGTGATGAGTGGCTTGCCGCATTAGAGGGCGTGATTTTCAGCATCTGGGCCATGAATGGAGTTGTCCCTCTTTCTGGGGATGATTGTTTATGCAAGCACTTTGGGGGAACAAAAAAGGAGAACAAAATGTGTGTACACTTCCTCCTAATCAATCTCAATCAGCTCTGGCCAGACCACTCATCTCACCACCATGCCTGCGGTGACTAAAGAGGACACGTCACGTGGCTAAAAAGAACATGTTATCCGGAGTTGGAAAGCAGCATCTGAAATGCTAAAGCCAGTTTCATGAAGGGTCACCTACAGTAACAATAATTGTAAAAACAAAAGGTTATTTTCACATGCAAGATCTAGAATGAAAGTCCAGCGTGGTTTACTCTAAGGTAGTTTTTTTACTTTTGGTTTTGGTTTTTTAACTTTTGTTTTGAATAAACTTGGGTAAACTGCATAAAGTTCCTTTAGGAGATTTTTGAGAAGAAAAAAATGAAGTCAATATTATAGCATGTTCTTATTTAGAATACACAGATTTCAGCAATCTTGATTTTATATGAGAAATATTAGGTCACTTGTAATTCTAGGAAATATCAATTTAATATTGATGGAAACAAATTCAGCTAATATGAATAGTCAAACCCAATTTGACTGTAAAGATGTAAAGCTTCAAGAACTTTACATTTTTATCTAATGGCATCAATTTTCTTGAATAGGTATATGAATACATGTACGTGTCTGTGGTTTACCCCTTAAAAAAAATCCATCAGTTCTGAAAAATTATACATTCAGGCATTTCCAGTCATTTGTGTTTCTCTGTATAAAAAGGTAAGGTGTATGACCTCAGAGGGGATACTTTGTTAAATGTATTATCTGGAACCCAATCCCAGACTTCAAAATGGGAATGCTACAGGAACCAGACTAGAAATTTCAAAAGTAAACTCCAGGAGCACTTAGTCCAATGTTGAGTGATGATACTAGCCCATTACTATCTCTACAATAACCAACACTTCCATTAGGGAGCTCACAGAAAACACTGGCAAACAGGTGGTAACATGCTCAGGAATCATGGTTTTCAAAGATGCAAAGTCTGCATCTCTCTGCTTTGGCCCACCTGTCCCTAGAAACGCCTGGATCCCTCCTAACTTCTCTGCTCATTCCTCTTAATATCCTTCATAGACTTCTTTCTTCTATTTATTGCAAAGTCTTTTCTAAGAAATATTTTACTACTTTTCATAAATTAATAGAAAACAAAATAAATACATAAACTGCATAAGTAAAAAATATGTAAAAGAGAAAACATGAAATGTGCAATAAGTTCTAGTCAATTAATTAACATTTGTTATGTGTTGAATCAGTGAAGTACTTTAAAATCATAAAATGCCTTAAAGTTTGAATTATTTGGCTTTGGGGGGTTATACAGTGGGTCAAATTTATATATATGCACACACATACAATCAAAAATTATGTATAGACTATTCTCTTACTACCTTTATGTATCAGGTAGATGAATTGATCAGCTGCTGTGTATAAAGTTCTTGGTGGAAGCTGTGATATTTGAGACATTTCTAATTCTTAATGAACATTCTAGAAGCGCAATGACTTATGGGCAAAATAAGAAACTAGGGGTGTAAGACAGACCACCTTCTTTACAACTTCCAAATACCACAACACAGACCAAGGAAATTTTAACCATACAATCAGGGAGTCTAACATGATTTTCCTCACTAGATCATACACAAAATATTCCAAAAAGCTAAAACTACTATATATGAAGAATCATCGCCCTCATTATATTCATCCACTTTTCATACTATCCACATTTTACATCATAATCATCTAAACTAAAGTGAACTAATATGTTCTCCAGCATTTACCAAGGCAAAGGAAATGTCAATAAAGACTCTGGGATGCTGGCTTTTAACAGAAAACACATATAGATAATCCTTCAGAAGGAATATTGATAAATTGTGCTGTCTAAAGCATGCTTTAGAAATGGGTCTGAAATCAGGTGGTAATATCTAGGGATATTTAGTGAAATGTACACTATATGCAATCAGAGTAGCAACAACCATTAAAAAGAAACCCTCATCAGTTGATTGCCACTCTTAAAATAATTAATTTAAATTTGCAAAGAGAGTAGTTTAAATATAAAAGATAAGCTTTGTACTTACCATTTTATAATGATGGCTTATAATATTCTGAGTTATTAGTTTTTTAATTAAATATAATGGAAATAAGTTCATCTTAAGCTTCAGGATTTTCCCTTCTAATGTTTATAAACTTCCCAGTGCCACCATATTGATAGCACTGGAGGCCTGAATCATAAAGATACTCTACACATGCAAATTAGAAACACAATACACAAGCCCCTCGGGCCTCTTTAAACTAATTAAATATGGCTTATTTAGTTTTTACAATGTTAGGGAAACCACTGGAATGTTTAGATGTTAAGCTGATATTAGAATAACCACCAGACCGAAAATGGGTAATTTGATAACTGATCTCATTGAAATCTGGTTTCAATGAGAATATATTTTTACTGGGGTGCTAAAAATGATTATGAATGATGCTTTGAGGAGTAAATATCTGGCCACAAAATGCTTTTTCCTGGGAAAAGGCCATGAAGGTGGACAATTAATGGACATGCCTTCCCATCCTGAGCTCATTGAATTTCTTCACCTGTGTTCTTACTCTTCCCTGCCAATCTATTTGATCACTTAGTAGGTTCCCAAATTTGATCCTTAAGGACACAGTAAAGTTCAAGCTAGACTTTAACTCTGATCTTAGAAATGTCAAAGAAAGGGAGGAAAACACTCAATTCCTTAGTAGTATCTCCAGAATTTACAGCAGTGCATTTACATGGGACACAGTTAATTTTAACTTTCACTTTCTGAATTAATCTTTCATTTAAAAAATCTATCCCTTAAAACAGTAGCAAAACAAAAGCAGAAATAGAGACACAGACGTAGAGAACAAATGTATGGATACCAAGGGGGAAAGGGGTGGGGTGGGAGGAATTAGGAGACTGGGATTGACATATATACATTATTGATACTATGTATAAAATAGACAACTGATGGGAACATACTGTATAGCACAGGGAGCTCTACCTAATGCACTGTGGTGACCTAAGTGGGAGGGAAGTCCAAAAGGGAGGGGATATCTGTATGGGTATGGCTGATTCATTTTGTTGTGCAGTGGAGGCTAACACAACATTGTCAAGCAACCATACTCCAATAAAAGTTAATCAAAAAAAGTAGCAAAGCATTTGAATTTGAAGTGTATGTATTCACTTATTTAATCCACTGAATTAGTATTTGTGCAATAGAAGAGGTAATTCACTCGACAACATTCAAGTAGCAAAAATGGACCTTTCCAAAAAGTAAGTCATTAACTCCCTTCCCACTAATAGGAAGGGAATCTTTATTTTCAGTAGCAGCCTTCACCCGGTCTCCTCCCAGGCCAAGTCCTGGGAATGGAGTCATTTTCCCATGACATCCTTTGGCAGCTTCACATCTTGCAAACATCAGGCTTCCCCAGTGGCTGCAGCACTGGCTCCTTCTTGTGTTGTTGTAGTTATTCATGACCAGCGCACTTGACTAGTCACCCTTCTGTCGCCGGTCCTAAAACTAAACAGGGATGATAACCCTGGAAAAAATCTAGACTCCAATAATTCCCTTCTCATAAATCTTATTGATGATCATTTGCTGGCAATCAATAGGGAAGGAAGATATCAAAACAAACCAAAAAATGGATCATAAGCAAGAAGAAAGCTAGCAGAGGAATACTAGCAGATATGATGAACCTGCTGCTTTCTTCAGCTTCATTAAACTCAATATAATTAAGTTTTGACCAATAAGAAGGAATATGAACTAAAAATGAAAATAATTCTCTCTGGGAAAGAATCAGCGTGGATTGACAAGAAGACAGCTGCAGACTCACCGTCTCTGCGATTAAGGCTTGCAAAGCCAGGGCCGTGGCTGCTGGACCGCTCTGAGGAGCTGCTGAAGGAAGCCCGGGGCAGGGCAGACGCCAGAGGAGCTTCACAGCTATCTGGGGGGAAACACCACGTGCGGGTTAGTACACTGATTAAAGCTTTCCTGTCCTCTCTTCCTCTCTTCTTCCTTCCCTTTTACTTTCCTTTCCTTCCTATTTCCCTGCCACCCTCCCTTCTCTTCTTCCTTAATTTCCTTTCTTTTTAGTTAACAGACTAGGAAAATGCTAGAGCCTGTGGCAAACACGGTACTCGTACCATGGCCAATTCAAAGCTATCAACGTGATGTCACTGACCAGGAAGTTGGAAAAAGAATCATTATATAGTATTTTCACCACGCAGACACAAGGTATGTAAATAACCTCAAGAGCACTGATAACAGCAAGATGACATAAAATAAAGTAGGAAGTGGTGAGTTTTCAGAATGTATTACTTTTGTTTTAATATGATTTAATTAATTATGTTTATGTAATTTAATTTTTAATAATGATTGTATTTTCATGCAAAATTCATGAAAAGTTAATGATTGGCTCTTGCTAGCTGCTAAAAATTGGTTCCAGCACATCACTCCTAAATGGGAAAATATTAAAAGTATTTTCTTGAAAATCAGATAGAACACTTTCACAGACACCACCGTTTCTATTGAACATTGCACTGAAAGTCCTATCAGTACGTAAGAGAAAATTTAAAAATTAAAAGCACAAAATTGGATAAAAAAGAGCAACCGTTATCGTTTCCAGATGATATGATATGGAGGTAGAAATTCTGAAAGTCATTGGCTAGCTTAACAATTCATTATACAAAAGCTGATAGTATTTCTAAACTTATCCATAGTTAGAAATTAAATTAAATAGAATAGCAAATACTAACAAAACATATAAAGTATCTAAGAATGAATCTTAACAGAATTTGCAGGACATTTATGGAGATTATTATAAAAATTGTATTGAAAGACATTAAAGAAAAACTACATAAATTCAGACGACAATGATTGCAAATAGGAAGACTACTTTTAATGTACTGGTTTTCCCTAGCTTGATCTAAAGATTCATTAGAAGTTCAATCAAAGCTCAGGAGGGTTTTTCACAGAACTTGAAGCAGTGAACCACACAGCCCAGGGGTTCTTAACGTGTGGTACAAATATGATATAGGGGGTCTGTTGAGATGAATAGAAAAAAATTACATCTTTATTTTCACTAACCTCTAGCTAAAATTTAGCATATTCTTCAGTCACAAATGTAGACAAACCAGACTATATTCACCAGTGCCCGTGCATATGTTACCAACATAAGTTACAGATATTTTAATAGCAATCGTTGTCACAGACATCTAGAAATATTGTTTATGGTCCCCTTTACTTCAAAATAACAGTATTTATTAAAGTCACCACTAGATCTTGTTTTTGAATGCGCTAATAACTAAGAAGACACTATGTTACAATTTCTAGTACATTGATATCAGCATTTCAATATAACTATTTACTTTGTAACCCTATGTATACATTTTATGCATTTACAAGCATTGCTGTGAGAAGGGGTCAGGCTTCAGCAAAGTGCCCGAAGGGTCCTTGGCACAAAGAAGAGCAAAGAAACATCCGTTGTGAGTGTGTGCACTGCAAGTACAAAGCTGTTGAGACATTACTGGGGCATTATTAGCCATTCAGAAAATTCCAGAAGATTGGGATCATCCACAATCCACAGTCAGCTGTGCTAACTCGAATGTTAACGTGACAATTTCTCAGGGGACAATTTCTCTGCCTGTTGAGCAGACCAGGCCTGCATCATTCCCCCTTTAGGTAAAGGGGTCCCAGGGATCTAAGTAACCTGCTCAAAGTCACAGAGCTGGTTGAGGGTAAGTGAAGATTATCTCCATCAACTGTTTAGCTTGCGAAGCCTGCTCCTGTCCCAGCCTCCCCCACCCCCCCCAGCACGGCTTCCTTTCTGAGTCTCCCCAGACGCTCCCCACTCAGTCCCCTCTGCTCACATCTTTCTCATCTCACCGTATTGGGGTCTCTCCTTTCTGGGTTGGAAACAGTGAGGACCAAGCGTAGATTCTGGAGCCAGACAGGGTGTGGGCATGACATTTACCAAGCTGCCTACTCTTGGGAAGTCACTGGCCCTCCCTAAGCCTCAGTTACCTCATCTGTACAATGCAGGTGTCACACAACTGAATCACACAACTGGACAAAGGGGAATCACACAATTCATAGGGTTTCTATGAGGATTAATAGTGTTTGCTTTTATTATTTTCAGTATGGTAAGACAAGTCATCACATAAGCTTCTTCAAAATATTCTATAAGGACGTTTTCCCTATAGAGAGATATAGAAGGCAGCATTCAACATTCCAAGCCATATTCTCATTTTTTATTCTTTCCTCAAAAGAAGGCATATGAATCTTAGTCTTTAAAAAAAAAAAAAAAGAGTAAGATGTACTCGCTCTTATGAAGTCATCTTTGCCTTTGAGAAACAATTTTAAAAGTGATCATTTTCTTTATAACCCTAATTGGTTGTTCCAATTCACTTCCACACAGTCAAATTTGAGAATGCACGTGATCAAAAAACGTGACCATGTCCAATAAGGTACTTGGAAAAGAACAGCTCTGTGTTTGGACAGTGTTTTCTGTACATTCACTGTGTTTTTAACTAAATTACATTCAAGTTAGGTGAAGTCTCAGATGCCACCCAAAAATCTCCTTAACCATTGTTTTCAATCTGAAATGTCTATATTTTATCCTACGATTCCTGGAGCCAAAATTAAGACACAACTTAATTTTTTTTTTCTGGAATCATTAAAAAATATTTGATTTCCACTGAATATTATTCTTATCAATAGTCTGATACATACTATTTCTATCCAAAAAAAAAAAAAGATGAATCCTGAAATGCTTCAAAGCTACAACAATTATTCATAAATAATTGTTTTTAACAAACGAGATGGCAAAACAACTGAAAAATACAACTATTTACCACTTGGGGGAAAATGAGGTGAGTACAAGTAATAATCTTGTAAGAATTAACAAATGAAAATAGACAGATAATATTACAGTTAAATAGGCTAAAGCAAGTTTATTTCTCTTCATAATAACCCTCATATTAATAAGAAATTATTCTATGAAATAATCTCAGTTTTGAAATGCACTTATTCCTTCAAAAGTTCAAATGTACTCAGAAGCTCAAATGTTCTCAGAAAAGCTTAGGAACTCTAAAGGTAAACTGATGATCCATTGTAACGTGTCTTATAGAAAATACAAACACACCGTAATTGTTCATGATTTATGTATGATTCAGATCAGAGTGCTCGGAACATCCTTGTGTGCATGCTTCTACAATAAGTTCTTATGTATTAAATGAGCAAACATTGTCTCAGTAGTTGTACCTATTGTAACATCATTTTAATCAATAGCCTATTGTTTGTCCTGCCAACAGAACAGCTTTATACTGAAATTATTAAACAATATTTCAGCTTCTGTTTTTAAAAATTATATATATATTCTTTTCTCCAGGTAAAATCTTAGAAATTTGGAACTTCCCATAGCTGGGGAAAACATAGTTGCCTAATCCTCTCAATCGAAGTGACACTATCTGAGTGTTTTCCAGACCCTTGACCTCCTCCTAAAATTACTTAAATCTACCCCCTCCATAAATAAAAAACAGACCCAGAAAAACCTCTTTGGATTACTACAGCTCCTTGGTGATGCATGCTCTTAGTTTCTTCAGAACTTTCAAATCCAGTTTATACACAACTGTATATAAATGGCATCTTTTCAATATGCATTATGTTCTAAAGTAGACTAAAAATTCCTCAGCAAAGAAAATGTCCCTTTACTGAATTCATTGATGAGCTCTAGTAGTTATCTGGTAGCACCTTTAGGATTTTCTATGTCTAATATCATATCATCTGCAAACAGTGACAGTTTTACTTCTTTCTTTTCCAATTTAGATTCCTTTTCTTTTTCTTCTCTGTTTGCCACAGCTAGGACTTCCAAAACTATGTTGAATAAAAGTGGTGAGAGTGGACATCCTTGTCTTGCTCCTGATCTTAGAGGACATGCTTTTAGATTTTCACTGTTGAGTATGATGTTAGCTGTAGGTTAGTTGTATATGGTCTATATTATTTTGAAATATGTTCCCTCTAGGACCCTTTCTGGAGAGTCTTTAATCATAAATAGGTGTTGAATTTTGTCAAAAGTTTTTTCTGCATCTATTGAGATGATCATATGGTTTTTATTCTTTAACTTGTGGTGGTGTATCACAGCCACTGATTTGCAGATACTGAAAAATTCTTGCATCCCTTGATCATAGTGTATGATCCTTTTAATGTATTGTTGGATTTGGATTGCTAGTATTTTGTTGAGGACAGATGAATGGATAAAGAAGATGTGCTACATATATACAATGGGATATTACTCAGCCATTAAAAAGAATGAAATAATGCCATTTGCAGCACCACGGATGGACCTGGAGATTATCATACTAAGTGAAATAAGTCAGACGGAGAAAGACAAATATCTATTAAAAAATTTAAAACAATAATTCAAATAATTATTTTAATAATATAATAATAACCTTCCAAAACAGAAAGCACGAAGTCCAGAGGGCTTCCCTGGTGAATTCTACCAAACATTTAAGGAAGAAATCATGCCATGTCTCCATAATCCCTTTTAGAAGCTAGAAACAGAGGAATACTTTTTAACTTATTCTATGAGGCTAATAGTACCATAATACCAAAACCAATCACAGATATTACAAGAAATGAAACCTACAGACCAATATTTCTCATGAACACAGATGCAAAATCCTCAACAAAATATTAGCCATCAAATCCAACAATGTATAAGAAGAATTACAGGGAATTCCCTGGCAGTCCAGTGGTTAGGACTCCATGCTTCCACTGCAGGGGGCCCGGGTTCAATCCCTGGTGAGGGAACTAGGATCCCACAAGCCACACGGTGTGGCCAAAAACAAAATAATAAAGTAAAATAAAATAAAAATTTTAACAGATTTTTAAAAAATAGAAGAAGAATTACATACTGAAACAAGTGGAATTTGTCCAGGTATTCAGGGCTGGTTCAACATTCAAAAATCAGTTTATGTAATCCATCACATCCACAAGCTAACAAAGAAAAATCACATGGTGCTATCGATAGATGAAGAAAAGCATCTGACAAAATCCAACACCCATCCATGGTAAAAACTCCTGGTAAACTAGGGATAGAGTTGAACTGTCACAAATTGATAAAGAATATCTACCGAAAACTTACAGCTAACACCACACTTAATGGTGAGAAACTGGAAACTTTCCCCACTAAGATCAAGACTAGGCAAAGATTTTCCCTCTCACCACTCCTTTTCCACATCCTACTAGAAGTCTTAGTTAATGCAATTAGACAAGAAAAGGAAATAGAAGGGATACAGATTAGGAAAGAAATGTCTTTGTTATGGATGACAAGATCATCTATGCAAAAACTCCTGGAACTAATAAGTGGTTATAGCAAGGTCACAGGATACAAGGTTAAAATACAAAAGTCAATTGTTTTTCTATATACCAGCAATGATCAAGTGGAATTAGGAATCTGAAACACTATGCTATTTACATTAGCACCTAAAAAATATAAAATACTTAGGTATAAATCTAACAAAATATGCATGAGATCTATATGAGGAAAACTACAAAACTCTGAGGAATTAATCGAGGAAGAACTAAATAAATGGAGAGATACTCCATGTTCATGGACAATACTCAATATTGTCAAGATTTCAGTTTTTCCCAATTTGATCTATAGATTCAAGGCAACCTCATTCAAAATTCAAGCAAGTTATTTTGTGGATATCAACAAACTGATTCTAAAGTTTAACAAACTGATTCTAAAGTTTATGTGGTAAAGCAAAAGACCCAGAATGGCCAAAACAATATTGAAGAAGAACAGAGTGGTAGGAATGACACTACCTGATTTCAAGACTTACCATAAAGGTACAGTAATTAAGACAGTGTATTGGCAAAAGAACTAGCAAATAGATCAGTGAAACAGAACAGAGAGCCCTGAAGTAGACCTACACAAATATAATCAATTGACCTTTGACAAAGTAGCGAAGGCAATACAATAGAGCAAAGATAGTCTTTTCAATAAGTGGTAATGGAACAAATGGACTTCCATAAGCAAGAACATGAATCTAGACACAGACTTTTTACCCTTCACAGAAATTAATTCAAAATGGTTCACAGATCTAACTGTAAAGCACAAAACTATAAAACTCCTTGAAGATAACATAGGAGAAAATCTAGATGAACTTGTGTTCTGCAAAGACTTTGTAGATACAAAGCCACGATCCATGAAGAAAAGAACTGATAAGATGGACTTTATTAAAATTAAAAATTTCTGCCCTGCAAAAGACAGTCAAGAGAATGAAAACACAAGCCATAGGATGGGAGAAAATATTTGCAAAATACACATCGAACAAATGACTTTTATCCAAAATATGCATAGAACTCAAACTTACCAATAAGAAAACAAACAACTCCAATTAAAAAATGGTCCTCGTCGCAACTCTCGCTGGCCGACAGCACCAAGGCGCTGAGCGACGCCTTCAAGCTGTTCATGCCCCGCAGCACGGAGTTCATGAGCTCGGATGCGGAGCTCTGGAGCTTCCTCTGCAGCCTCAAGCACCAGTTCTCCCCGCATATCCTGCGCAGCAAGGACGTCTACGGCTACTCTTCCTGCCGGGCCCTGGTCCCCGACCTTCCGGGACCCCCTGCCGCCCGCGGCCCGACGCGCAGGCCGACCTTGAGCGCGGCGTTCAGGAGGAGGCGCCGCGGAGCCCGGGCGCCCGCCGCCCGCCGGAGGAAGCCCCCGCCGCCGCCGCCGTTGCCGCCGGCCCCCGGGGAGAGCCGCCCCGCCAAGCCCGCGGCGCCTGGGCCCTGCTTCGGGGGCCGCACCCTGGAGGAGATCTGGAGGGCGGCCACCCCGACGCTGACCACCTTCCCCACCATCCGCGTCGGCGGCGACGTGTGGGGCGAGCGCAGCCTGGCGGCGGCGCGGCGTACGGCGCATCGAATCCTGCGAGTGAACCTGGAACCCGTGGTGAGGCTCCGCCGCTTCCCGGTGCCCCGGGCGTGAGACGCGGCCCGCGTCGCCCTCCCAGCCGGCGACGGAGCTTCCGCCCGGAGGGATGGACAAGTGTCAGTCGAGTGTTTACAGATCCGGCCTGGACCCTGTCCCCTCGTGCACTTTACGGGCGAAGAAGTCACCGGCTGGCGTTCCCGGCCCCGCGCCCCGGGCTCGCGGCGGCGCCGCCGTCTGGGACTCCGGGGCAGGTGCGCCCTCCGCCGCTCCCCGGCTCGGGGCTGCGGAGGAGGAGACCGCCGGACCCGTGGGGGAGGGCCCTTTGCTTCCGTACCCCGGACTGAGACGTCTCCAGGACTGGAGGGGCAGATCCGTTTTCTCCCTTTGGACTCTACCTCACTGGTCTGGAAGTCCTCCGAAGAAGTCGTTGTTTTTTCCAAAGGAATTTGGTTTCGTGCTTGTGTAATAACGCCAGAATCTACTTGCTTTTCACCCCGCTCCTCTACCCCTACCCCCGTTTTTCTTTTCGACTGCCACCCCTCTTTCTGGACGAAAGATCGAAGCTGTTTTGTGCTGTTGCACCCGTTTGTGCTCAGGGTATTCTGAATCCCACTCGTTTCCTAATTTTAATCGGATTCCAAAGCTTTGACCAAGGATATTTTTCTAAGAGATTCAAGCTTATTATGACTGTTAATAGTGCAAGGATTTGTATGCTGTGAATTCCATGGGCTCAGTGATTGCAAACAAAGAGATGCAAACTACAACTGTTTAAACATTTTTGAGGTGTTTCTGAAGATTTTATATTGAGATTTAATGTTTATATTTGCTGAGCTCCTAAAGAAAATGGTTGAAACTCATATAAATTTCTGTTTAGGAAAAGTTGAGTTGTTAAAATTCTTTTTGATTAAATAAAAATTAAAGTGCATTGAAACCACATGGCTTGTGATAAAGAAAACGAGTTATAAAGAACTGGTGTTGGTTAAAGAGATGGATGGAATCCTATTGGAAATGATTTGGTCTCCTTGTACTGGTCTAACATACAAATCCAGGTATAGTTCAAGGATAACCTATTTTAAATTGGGAATCACATAGGAGAAATAAATGTGTGTAAACCTTGTGATTAAAATGATAAACAGAATACCCATTAGAATTCTCAGAACTATCAGTGATTTCGAGGGGATGGGGACATTTCTTGGTATCAAATAACTGGTTGAAGTTACTTTGGGCAAAATAGGTCTTTCTTTACTTTTTGTTGTTGGATAGCAAGAAATGTCCAAACTAATATCCATCACTTTTATAGACATCATGACAATTAGTTGTCTTTTTTGCTCCACGAGTTTCCTTTTTTATCTTAATTCCATTCATAATTTGTTTGCAGTTACCGGGTCTTTGTTGACAGCTGAAGACCACAGGAATCGAACAGGCGAGTCACATAGAGTACTGACCCTTCTTTTACACTTTTATGATAGCATTTATATCATACGGCCCAATGTGGAATTCTTGATTATCCAAGTGCCTTTGGTCATTGGTGGCAGCAAGACTTAATGGTTTTTAGCCGGTGGTGCCGCAGCCAGATTTTACTGCAATATCTAAAGGGTCAAGTGGTGTTTTTGTTCCACTCTTTTTCAAATTTAAGTATTCTGCTATGGAACGATTCATACTGGCTGGAACTCGACATATGAAATCCCCAATATTAAGGTTTATCTCTGCTTGGCAGCTTCGTAGGAGAATAATAAGAGTTGAAGTTTTGACTCTTGTGTTCTTAGAATTCAAATGGCATAGCTTTCTGGATTGAGTTTTTCAAGTTTAATAGTCCGTAAGTAGGAGTTTTGTGACTTTAATTCCAGTGTTCTTGTTTTGTAGAAAGAAGAAAATTATATATATATTATCTACGACTTGATGCCAGTTTCCCATTATGCCTCATATTCTTTTATTCACTACTTAATAATAACGCGTTGTTACACTGTCACGTGAGTAAATAAAAGTGAATCATTACTTAGTTGATGGAGAGTGTTAAATTTTATTTGTGTGATAGGAAGCTTATATATATTCTTTTGGTTATTAGCTTATTGCCAGTTGTATTTCAGATACATAGGGTTTCCCCCCCCACCCCCAAATTGTTAAAATTTTTTAGCTGACTAGCCCCTGAGGAAAAAATATGTATTGGTACCACTCAATATTGTACATAGTTTTATAATAATTAAAAAATAAATTCAGTGGCCATATTAGAATGTAAGTTTAACATACAGCTTATCTAGATCGTTTCCCAGAGGATTTTGAAATTGGACTTAGCTGGGAAAGATACCTCTCCTCAGATCAAAACTGAAACAACCATTGACACTATGCATTTATTTTAACTGAGATTCTTAACATTTTTTCCTCATGCCTTGTTACTTTAGTGCACTTGAACTAGCATAAATGCTTCTTTGGATTATCTGGGCTGTCTGATTTCAGTTTGGATCTGGTTGCCCATCTTGAATTCAATATGTTATTTATCTGGTCTATTTAAAAATCATGCCATTTCTAGTTTGTGAAATAAGATGTCAAAAAATCTTTATTTCTGCCAACTGTTCTTTAGCAAAGCCTATGTTACAGCTTCTGAAACGTGAAGAATCAACTAATATAGTTGGTTAGTATATTAACAGGAAAGTGAAAGTATTTTATGGGTACATTGGGCAGAATGTGAAGAGGAACTTGGCAAGGTAGCCTTTATGATGAGGCATGCATTTCTTATTCTCTAAGTCTGTAGCTTAGCTTGTATATAGTTTTTTAAAAGAAATCTCATGATTTTATTCATTCTCTTATAAGATTATCTTATATCTCATACGGTGCAAGTAGAGGGGGAAGCTAGGAGGAAGTTGATCACCTTGCTGTGCTTTTATTTCATTTTTAACTTTTGAGTGCCTAAACGTGGTGACTGGCATCTCCGCTAACCTTTGGGGATTCCTGATGTCATTTTTTATCCTCCTTCCTGTCAACCAGCAACTTATTTTTCCTTCCAGAAACCAGGAATGTCATGATCGTTGAGGGCAAGCTCTGTTGTTGATAGTGCAAAGTGTTGCTGTTGTGGTGTGTATTTATTTTGTTGAAGTTCGAGTACCCTGTTGGACACGTGTAAGGAAGCTGGTGGCGGACACCTATTGATTTGCTACGTGCAAGTGATAGTACTATTTTTCTGAAAACTTCAATAAAGAAACATTAAAAATATTTGAATACAAATAAATCAGCAATTTTGAACTGAAAGCTTTTTGTTTTAAGGGTTGCCACAGCACTCTTTAAATTGGTGGTTTTTAGTGGACGTATATACATAATATTTACTTTATTATAATACTTTATTGGTGTGTTTGAAATATTTTCTGATAGGCTGTTATGTCTTAAGTGCAGTAGAAGGCAATTGTTTGTAATGGAACCGAATTGTTTCCTTGGACAGTTTGATGTGCATATGATTAAGATTTACAATCTGGTTGTACTTTGCTTTTTAACTTATTAACTGTAAATAAATTTTAGAGAATAAAAAAAAAAAAAAAAAAATGGTCCTAAGCTGACTTTAACAGACACTTCACCGAAGAAGATACACAGATGAGAAAGAAGCATATGAAAAGATGCTCCACATCATCTGTCTTCAGAGAAATGCACATTAAAACAACAATGAGATACCACTACACTCCTATGAAAATGGTCAAAATCTGGAACACTAATGACACCAAATGCTGGCAAGGATGTAGAGCTCTCATTGGTGGTGGGAATGCAAAATGGTGCAGCCTTTTTGGAAGACTGTTTGGCCGGTTCTTACAAAATTAACATATTCCTACATGCAATCCAAAATCTGTTCCTTGGTATTTACCCAAAGGGGTTGAAAACTTATGTCTACACAAAAACAGGCACAAAAATGTTTATAGCAGCTTTAGTCATTAAACGCCAACACTTGGAAGCAACCAAGACACCTTTAGTAGGGAATGGGTAAACAAACTGTGGTACATCCATATAGTGGAACATTAGCAATAAAAAGAAACGATCCATCAAGCCATGAAAAGACCCAGAAGAAACCCAAATGCATATTACTAAGTGAAAGAAGCCAGTCTTTAAAGGCTACATACCATACGATTCTAGCTATATGATATTCTGGAAAAAACAGAAGTGTGAAGCCAGTAAAATGATCAGTGGTTGCCAGTGTTTAGATGGGAGAGAGGAATGAATAAGAGGAACACAAGGGATTTTAAGAGCAGTGAAACTATTCTGTATAATAATATAATGCTGGATACATGTCATTATACATTTGTCCAAACCCACAGAATGTACAACACCGAGAGTGAAACATCAACTATGGACTTGGGGTGACTATCATGTGTCAGCACAGGTTCACCAATTGTAAACTAAAAAAAGTATCAACACCACTCTGGAGAAGGATGCTGGTAATGGCAGAGGCTAAGCATGTGTGAGGGAAGGGGGTATATGGGAAATCTCTGTACTTTCTGCTCAATTTTACATAAACCTAAAACTGCTCAAAAAATAAAGTTTATTTTTAAAAAAGGGCAGGGGGGCTTTCTCTTTATCAACTACCCTGAGTATTCACTTAAAAAGAAGTGCTATGATTTAAATAACTTACTGAGAAAGAAGAGAAAGTTTCAGGGTTTTTTTTTTCCCCCAGTTATACATCCTGGAGCCCATTTATAAAACTTAGTTCTATCCCTTCATGGTTTTAAAATTGTGCAAGGGTGTGTGACTCTACCAGCCTTCAGAGGAATCAAATATCTGGAGGGAGAATGGTTGTAGTTTTTCATGGATTGCCCTGCTTCAGCACCCTAAGCAGACAAGGATTAGATCTGTTTTAAAGGTCAATTTTAATTATCCCAATTAGTATTCACTCATGACTGCTGAAAAATTATATTCGACAAAAGGAACAGATTCCCAGTGGTGGGAGTGTTTCTAAAATTATAACTTGTGCCAGTTTAATGAATCATACTGCTTCTCATACAGGAACAGCACTTTTTTTTTTTTAAAGAACCACTATTTATCTTTATTTCTTCAGCTTCTATCACAGTGCCTGGCACATGGTAAGCATTTGATAAATGTTTGCTGAATTAAATTGATCACAAGTCCGAGAGCAACTTTCTTAAATCTCCATATCTAAGTTGTATTTCAACCCTGACATATATTGAGCTTAAAACATTGAAACAGCCAAGTTCATCCTAACAGAAAAATCATGCGGTCTTAATTTCCAGGCTGGGTGTGGGGTAGGTATGTGATAGTGGGACCCAGGAAAATATAGATAGAGAAGAGGGGTTCTCACTAATAGGAAGGGACTGCCAATGAAGTATTCATTTCAGAAGGCATTCTCATTCCTGCTTAAACAGGGCATATCAGTAAAATTCAGCAATCCAACACACTCAGATATTTTTCAAAAATAATTCACAAATGGAAAGATGAGAACATGTCTGTGTTAGAAGTAACATCTCTAGATTTATCAAGATTGTATAATTTTGTGCAATGAAATTCAGGGGAGAAATAGACACAGCAGTTTTTCAGACACTGATACCCAAGGGGCAATTCCCCATCCCCGCCCCTGAAATTCTAATTTAGTGAGAGGATTTATTTGTGTACTTAAGGCAGACACATTCTGTTCTTCAGGGAAGGAAATGTACAACACTCGGGACAGGAGCTGAGAGATCTCTGCAGTGGATGAAAACCTCAACTGTGCCAGGAGAGACCCTCAACGTGGCCACCAGGAGTGTGCACTAAATTGCAGTTTTCATATGAGTAGCCCTGGTATCTGTATTATGTTCTGTGGTTATTAAACCAGAATTGGAGAGTTGGGCAGTGTAAAAGACATACTTTCAAAAATCTGAAGCCCTATCACGCTAGTGCCCAGAAAGATGCACTTGGGAAACTCAGCTGTTGACTCATATTAGTATTGATATTACTTTAAATATTTAGTTTAAAAAGACTTTCACTATCCATAGCTCATTAACTGGAAAACTTCCTTGCTTGTATATAAATCTAAAATATCCATTTAAGGGGCAAAGTCTAATATTCCACACAACTTACTCAAATTGTTGAAATAGTCACAGAGCAATGAAATATGCAGTTTTGGGGTGACGTCAGTATCATGATAGTGTGAATCGTTCCTTTTTTCTCTCTCTCCTTTGATTTACAACTATTAGGACGTCCATAACCAGAAAAAAAAAAAAAAAAAAAGCACCTATCCACAGCATACAACGACATCCAAGAGATCCATCCACCTGTGCATCCAAAGTGGGTGGACTGGACCATGGAGTAGGTAGCAGGGATTGAGGTAAGTGGCTGCAGAGCTGGTGGCAGGAGGCTGTGACAGCACAGAAGGCGGCTGCTGTTCTGGCAGCGAGCCAGCACCACCTTTCTGGCAGAGGAGCTGGAGGATGAAGGCAGTGACTGGAAGTCTGCCCATCCACGTGTGTTACAGCTGGCAGAACCAGTTGCTCTCTCTGAGGAGAGACTGCAGTGAATGGGCAGAGGGAAAGGAAAGGTAAGTAGACAGACAAAGAGAACTGAAGTAAAATGTCTCCTGCTGTCTGCCCCTGGAGGCAAGGGGACCGACCACCCAAGGACCCCTGGGACACCGCCCCCATCCCAACTTGAGGATACCTCTACCAGGCCATGGACACCCACAAAGCCCCAAGTGCTAAGTAAGTACACACACCTCCCCCCTGCGCCCACATTCTCCCACCACGCGTTGTTTTTGTTGTTGTTGTTTTTGTTGTTGTTGTTGTTGTTTTGTTTTGTTTTAACAGTGTGGGTTCCCAATCTTAGAAGCCACTAGTTAACGCTGGTAAGAGAAACCAAAAACTTGTGCCATAGCGCCACCTTCTGGAAAGGAAGGCTCCTAACTGCCAACCTGTTGCATTCTTAGGATCAAAGTAAACAAAGTCTTACCTAAATAAAAATGGTGTTCCATTTTTTATTTAGGGAATCATGGTAATAGGGTATCGCAAAAAAAAGCAAGACAATTTTCCAGTAGCCAAACCCAAAGGTATGGAATATTGTGATCTAACTGATAAAGAGTTTTAAATAGCTGTTATGAAGAAATTCAATAGAAAACTCATAAAGGCAATGCAATGATATTAGGAATGAAAATAACAAGCAGAAGGAATACTTTACCAAAGAGATTAAAATTCTAAAAAAGAATCAGACAGATTTCTGGAGCTGAAGAACTCAATAAATGAGATAAAGAATGCATTACAATGCACTGGAAATAGAGCAAATCAAGTAGAAGAGGAATTAGCAAGCTCAAGGATAGAAATATAAAAATAATTCAGGTGGAAGAAAAGAGAGAGCTAAGATTTTTAAAAAGTGAAGCCTATGAGAAATATCTGATTCTATTGGAAAGGGAAACGTAAGAATAATGGGCATCCCAGAAGGAGAAGAGAGTGGGAAGCGGACAGAGTTTATTTAAAGAAATAATAGCTGAGAAATTCCCAAATCTGGGGAAGGGATGAATATACAAATCCACGAAGCTAACAGAATATCTTGTTATCTCATCACAGAAAGACCTCCAAAACACATTTTAATGAAGCTGTCAAAATTCAATTACAAAGAAGCAATTTTAAAGGCAGCCAGGGGGGAAAAAAAAAAAAAAAAAAAGACAGCAACCTACAGAGGTACCCCCATTAGGCTACAGTAGATTTCTCAGCAGAAACTTTGAAGGTCAGGAGAGAGATAGTGGAATGACATATTCAAAATATTGAAAGACAAAAATTTCCATCTAAGAATATGTGGCAGTTATCCTTCAGATATAAAGGAGAATTAAAGCCTTTCCCAGACAAACTAAAGCTGAGGGAGTTTACCACCACTAGACCTGCCTTATGAGAAATGTTGAAAGGAGCTCTTCAAGCTGAAACAAAAAGACAAAAGTACACAAAACTCTGATTAAGATGATAAATACTCATAATTAGAATACTGTAAATCTTTTCTAGAACAGTATATTAAATTCTTAACTATAATATAATGGTTAAAGGAAAAGAGCATTAAAAATAGCTATAGATACTACAACTTGGTAATGAAATCACAGCATAGAGATCATTGCTAACATTAAAAATATAAAAGGGGAAGAGTAAGCAGATGAAACCTTTATAGGTGAATGAAGATAAACTGGCATCAGCAGGAAAGGGGCTATTTTACCTGTAGGATGTTTTATGTAAACTTCATGGTAACCACAAGCAAAAATCTAGAGCAGAAACATAAACATAAAAAAGGGGAGAGTGAGCAAATCACCATGGAAAACCACCAACTTATAAGGGCAGACAGAAAGAGAAGAAAAAAGGAACAACAGAGAGACAAAATAAGCAGAAGGCAAAAGATAAAATGGCAATAGTAAATTCTTACATATCAATAATCACCCCTAAATGTAAGCAGATTGAACTCACCGACCAAAAGGCACATAGAGGGTGGATGGCTGAAAAAACAAGGTCCAACTCTATGCTCTCTACAGAAGACTCATTTCAGCTCTAAAGGCACATAGGCTCAAAGTGAAAGGATGGAAGATGATATTCCAAGCAAATAGAAATGAAAAGAAGGTGGATATAGCCATCCTTGTATCAGACAAAACACACTTCAAGCCAAAAAAGGTAAGAAGAGACAAAGAAGGTCAGTAAAGGGGTCACTACGTCAAGAAGATATAACAATAATAAATATGTACGTTCCCAAAACCTGATCACTGAAATATACAAGTATGTAATAATAGATATTAAGGAACAAATAGACAACAATGCAGTAACTGCAGGAATTTCAATACCCCACTATCAGCAATGGGTAGATTGTCTTGACAGAAAATCAACAAAGAAACGTTGGACTTGAACCACACCTTAGAACAAATGGATTTAATAGACACATATAGAATATTCCATCCAACAGTAGCAGAACACACATTCTTCTCAAGTGCACATAGAACATTCAGGCTGGATCATATGATAGGTCACAAAACAAATCTTAGCAAACTTAAGAAGACTGAAATCATATCAGCTATCTTCTGTGACCACAATTGGTATGAAACTAGAAGTCCACAACAAGAGGAAGATGAGAAGATCTACACACATGTGGAAAGTAAACACACGTCTAAACAACCATTGTGTCAAAGAAGAAATCAAAAAGGAAATAAAAAATATCTCAAAACAAATGAAAATGAAAACACAACATATCAAATATCATGGCATGCAGCAAAAGCAGATCTGGGTGGAAAGTTTATAGCAATAAATACATTAAGATGTTAGAAAAATCTCAAGTAAACAACCTAACTTTATACCTCAAGGAACTAGAAAAAGAAGAAAAAATTAAGCCCAAAGTTAGCAGAACTAAGGAAACAGTAAGTATCAGAATGCAAATAAATGAAATAGAAACCAGAAAAACAATAGAAAGGATCAAGGAAACTACAAAATGTTTCTTCAAAAAGATAAACAACATTGACAAACCTTTAGTTAGACTCAGGAAGAAAAAGAAGAGTCAAATAAATAAAATTAGAAATGAAAAGAGAAGACATTACAACTGATACTACAGAAATACATAGAATCATAAGAGACTACTCTGAACAATTATATGCCAATGGATTATACAACCTAAAAGAAATGGATACATTTCTAGAAACACACAACCTACCATGACTGAATCAGGAAGAAATAGAAAGTAGGAACAGACCAATAATGAGTAAAGACACTGTATCAGTAATTTAAAAATTCCCAACACAGAAAACTCCAGGACCAGAAAACTCCCCTGGATAATTCTATCAAACATTGAAAGAAGTAACACCAATCCTCCTCAAACTCTTTCAAAATATTGAGGGGGAGAAAACACTTCCAAACTTGTTCTATGAGGCCAGCATTACCTTGATACCAAAGCCAGATAAGGATACCACAAGAAAAGCAAACTATAGACCAATATCCCTGATGAACATAGGTGCAAAAATTCTCAACAAAATATTAGCAAACCAAATTCAAGAACACATTAATAGAATTATATACGATGACCAAGCGGAATTTATGCCTAGGATGAAAGGATGGGTCAACATATGCAAATCAATAAATCCAACACATCACATCAATAAAAGAAAAAATAAAAATCACATGATCTTTTCAATAGAGAAAGAAAAAGCATTTGACATAAAACAACATCCTTTCATAATAAAAACCCTTAACAGACTGGGTATAGAAGGAACATACTTCAACATAAAGGCCATGTATAACAAACACCAGGGTAACATTATACCTGATGGAGAGAAATGGGAAGTGTTTCCTCTGAGACCAGGAACAAGGCAAGGATGCCCAGTCTCACTATTCTTATTCAATAGAGTACTGGAAGTCCTAGCTAGAGCAATTATGCAAGACAAAGAAATAAAATATATCCAAATCAGAAATGAAAAAGTAAAACTGTCATTATTTGCTGATGATATGATTGAATATATAGAAAATCCCAAAGAATCAGCCAAAAAACTATTGAAATTAATCAACAATTTCAGTAAATTGGCAGGATACAAAGTCAACGTACAGAACTCAATTTCATTCCTCTACACTAATGATAAAGCATCTGAGAAAGAAATAAAGAAAACCATCCCTTTCACAATAGCATCAAAAACAATAAAATACTTAGGAATAAATTTAACCAAGGAAGTGGAAGATCTGTACAATTAGAACTGCAAAACTGCTGAAAGAAATCAAGGACACCAACAAATGGAAAGACACAAACAAAATCAAAGAAATTGAAGACACAAACAAATGTTCATGGATCCAAAGAGTTAATATTGTTAAAATATCAATAGTTCTAAAGCCATCAACAAATTGAACATAGTCCTCACCAAAATACCAAAGGCATTCTTCACAGAAATAGAAGAAACAATCCTAAAATGTGTGTGGAACCACAAAAGACCTCAAACAGCCAAAGCAATCTGGAGAGAAAAGAGCAAAGCCAGAGATACCACACTTCTGGATTTCAAGTTATACCACAAAACCATAGTAGAAAAACAGTATTGTACTTGGGGGGAAAAAAGACAAATTGACCAACGGAACAGAATAGAGAGCCCAGAATTAAACCCTGGCATATACGGTCAACTAGTGTTCAACAAGGAAGCCAAGAATACCCGGTGGAGAAAGGATAGCCTCTTCAACCAATGGTGCTGGAAAAATTGGAGAAGCATATGCAGAACACTGAAAGTAGACCCCTATCTCACACCACTCACAATAATTAACTCAAAATGGGTCAAAGACTTAAACATAAGACCTGATGCCATAAGAATCCTAAAAGAAAATGTTAGGGGAGACGTTTATTGATATTGGTCTTGGCAATAATTTGGTGGGCATGATGCCAAAATAACAAACAATAAAAGAAAATAATCAAAACATGGGACTACATCAAACTCAAGAGCTTCTGCACATCAAAAGAATAAATTAATTAACAAAATGAAAAGACACCCTACAGAATGGGAGAAAAATTTTGCAAACCATTTATCGAATAAGTGATTAATATCCAAAATATATAAGGAACTCAGTCAACTCAATAACAAAAAACAAACAATCTGGTTAAAAGATGGGAAGAAGAAGTAAATAGTCATTTCTCCGAAAAGGACATCAAAATGGCCAAGAGGCACATGAAAAGATGCTCAACATCACTAATCCTAAGTGGACTGCAAATCAAAATCACAGTGAAACATTACCTCACACCTGTGAGAATGGCTATCACCAAGAAGACAAGGACCAACAGATGCTGGTGAGGATGTGGGAATGTAAATTAGTCTAACAACTATAGAAAGCAAGATGGAAGCTCCTCAAAAAATTAAAAGTACATCTATCATATACTCCAGGTATTCCACTTCTGGGTATACAACCAAAGAAAATGAAGATAGGATTTTGACAAGATATACGCACTCCCATGTTTATCACAGCATTACTCACAATAGCCAAGATACGGAAACAACCCAAAAGACCATCAGTGGATGAATGGGTAAAAAAATATGTGGTATACATACACCGTGGAATGTTATTCAGCCATGAGAAAGGAAGAGATCCTCCCATTTGCTACAACATTATGCTAAGAGAGTAAGTCAGATAGAGAAAGACAAGTACTGTATGATGTCACTTACATGTGAAATCTAAAAGTTAAACCTGTGAAAAACAGAATAAAACGGTGGTTACCAGGGACAGGGACAAGAGCGATGGTCTTTAAGGGTACAAACTTGTAAGAATTGGTAAATGAGCCATGAAGATCTAATGAACAGTATAATAAATAGACAGTAATACTGTACTATAATTATATAACGTGATCATGTATATTATAATTATATAATGTGATATTACTTCAGCAATCACATTAACAATATATAAATGTATCAAAGTAACATACTGTATACCTTAAACATATGCAATGTTACAAGTCAAATTTACTCAATAAAAAAGTGTGCAATTTTATATTTTTCTGTTCATACATTGTTCACGTGAATTACCAAATTACTGTAATTGCCAAAATCACATAATTTCCTTCTACAAATGTTGCTGCTATATAAGTTGCTTCATGGAGCAAGGACCTAATAAATTTTTATTTTTTTAAATTTATTTTTGGCTGTGTTGGGTCTTCGTTTCCATGCGAGGGCTTTCTCTAGTTGCGGCAAGCGGGGGCCACTCTTCATCACGGTGCACAGGCCTCTCACTATCGTGGCCTCTCTTGTTGCGGAGCACAGGCTCCAGACGCGCAGGCTCAGTAGTTGTGGCTCACAGGCTTTGTTGCTCCATGGCATGTGGGATCCTCCCAGACCAGGGCTCGAACCCGTGTCCCCTGCATTGGCAGGCAGATTCTCAACCACTGCGCCACCAGGGAAGCCCCCTAATAAATATTTTTTGAGTGAATAATTTATTTTGAAACTTTAGAGATTTTTTTTATCCTTCAATTTTCTCCACTAAAAATTGGAGGCAAAATTATGTATTTCTTTCTGTATTATATGATTGTAGAAGAGTTAAAAACTGCTGCACAAATTTTTTAAAAACCTGTGATGAACATGAAAGGGTTAGATGTTCCTTTATATTTACAGGAGTGCTTCTTCTAAAAGTCCATGTAACTTTAAAAACTTACAAAATTTAACAAAAAAATAACACCTATAGTATAATATTTGATCCATAAATACTATAACAATTGTTAAAATTTTAGGACAAGATTTAAGTTACACAAGAAATTTTTACACTATGTCTGGTAGTTTGGGCATTTTCATTGGAAAAAATTTAAAATAAAATAACCAACATATTCCAAAGATAAAGATTCACTGCTTTGTGGTAGAATGAGAAAAGAGAATACACATCATTGCAAAGAAATGTGTATTTGGTGCTTTAAATAATCAACTGGGAGTTTCAAAAAGCTTGTCTAACTAGGATAAAACGCCATTCATACGCTGTCTTGCAATTTGGAAATACTTTCCTTTTGTCCATCCATCTCTCCTCCTCCCACCCTCTCCTTCTTCCTTGTCTTCCTCCTTTCCTCTCTTCCTTCTTTTCTCCAAGATATTCAACAGGGGACAGTTGTCAAAAAGATGTTCATAGCTAAAGCCAGCAAGTACAATCAATCCATTCAAAGCACAAGTACCTGTTAATGATCCCTCCATAAAATACCGCTTTTCTCATTTTGCCGGAGGGGAAAAAAAACAAGACAGTAACTTCTTTGTAGAGTTCCAAGAATATACACAAAATATATAGGGGAACAAGGAAAATTTTATATTTTAGAATTTGGATCCAAATGACACCTAAAGTTTTAAAACAATTAATTCCTGGTAAATATTTTCAGGTTTAATCTACTGAGGTACACTATTATAATATAGCATTGCTGTTTAATGTAATGTTTACCTAAAAATTATTTAATTATTAATAGCAACAGTTCACTGAAAACTTGGGTCTCTGACCAAAAAGGTTCCATAATACAATCATTATGTTTAATTGTTCATGTTTATTCAAAAATACAGGCCACTGCTGTTACAAGAGTAGAAAACCCAATCATTTTAGGAAGTGTGTGTGTGTGTGTGCGCATGCACACACATGCGTGCACGCACATATTTAACAAGTAAATAAAAAATTAGATTACTATTGAATAAAGCAGTGCATTCTCAGGTATCTCATTAGATACATATATAAAGATAAAATAACTATTTGGACATGAAAACAAAGACTATTACAAGAGACAAAGAAGGACACTACATAATGATCAAGGAATCAATCCAAGAAGAAGATATAAAAATTGTAAATATTTATGCACCCAACATAGGAGCACCTCAATACATAAGGCAAATGCTAACAGCCATAAAAGGGGAAATCAACAGTAACACAATCATAGTAGGGGACTTTAACACCCCTCTTTCACCAATGGACAGACCATCCAAAATGAAAATAAATAAGGAAACACAAGCTTTAAATGATACACTAAACAAGATGGACTTAATTGATATTTATAGGACATTCCATCCAAAAACAACAGAATACACTTTCTTCTCAAGTGCTCATGGAACATTCTCCAGGATAGATCATATCTTGGGTTACAAATCAAGCCTCGGTAAATTTAGAGAAAATTGAAATCATATCAAGTATCTTTTCCGACCACAACGCTATGAGACTAGATATCAATTACAGGAAAAAATCTGTAAGAAATACAAACACATGGAAGCTAAACAATACACTACTTAATAACCAAGAGATCACTGAAGAAATCAAAAAATACCTAGAAACAAATGACAATGAAAACACGATCACCAAAAATCTATGGGATGCAGCAAAAGCAGTCCTACAGGGAAGTTTATAGCAATACAATGCTACCTCAAGAAACAAGAAACACCTCAATAAAAAACCTAACCTTACATCTAAAGCAATTACAGAAAGAAAAACAAAAAAACCCCCAAAGTTAGCAGAAGGAAAGAAATCATAAAGATCAGATCAGAAATAAATGAAAAAGAAAGGAAGGAAACAATAGCAAAGATCAATAAAGCTAAAAGCTGGCTCTTTGAGAAGATAAACAAAATTGATAAACCATTAGCCAGACTCATCAAGAAAAAAAGGGAGAAGACTCAAACCAACAGAATTAGAAATGAAAAAGGAGAAGTAACAACTGACAAGGCAGAAATACAAAGGATCATGAGAGATTACTGCAAGCAACTCTATGCCAATAAAATGGACAACCTGGAAGAAATGGACAAACTCTTATTAAAGCACAACCTTCCAAGGCTGAACCAGGAAGAAATAGAAAATATAAACAAACCAAACACGAGCATTGAAATTGACACTGTGATTAAAAATCTTCCAACAAACAAAAGCCCAGGACCAGATGGCTTCACAGGGGAATTCCATCAAACATTTAGAGAAGAGCTAACACCTATCCTTCTAAAACTCTTCCAAAATATAGCAGAGGGAGGAACACTCCCAAACTCATTCTACGAGGCCACCATCATCCTGATACCAAAACCAGACAAAGATGTCACAAAGAAAGAAAACTACAGGCCAATATCACTGATGAACATAGATGCAAAAATCCTCAACAAAATACTAGCAAACAGAATCCAACAGCACATTAAAAGGATCATAAACCACGATCAAGTGAGGTTAATCCCAAGAATGAAAGGATTCTTCAATATACGCAAATCAAACAATGTGATACACCATACTAACAAATTGAAGGATAAAAACCATATAATCATCTCAATAGATGCAGAAAAAGCTTTCAACAAAATTCAACACCCATTAATGATAAAAACCCTGCAGAAAGCGGGCATAGAGGGAACCTACCTCAACATAATAAAGGTCATATATGACAAACCCACAGCCAACATCTTTCTCAATGATGAAAAACTGAAACCATTTCCACTAAGATCAGGAACAAGACAAGTTTGCCCACTCTCACCACTATTATTCAACATAGCTTTGGAAGTTACAGCCACAGCAATCAGAGAAGAAAAAGAAATAAAATGAATCCGAATCGGAAAAGAATAAGTAAAGCTGTCCCTGTTTGCAAGTAACATGATACTATACATAGAGAATCCTAAAGATGCTCCCAGAAAACTACTAGAGCTATTCAATGAATTTGGTCAAGTAACACAATACAAAATTAACGCACAGAAATCTCTGGCATTCCTATACACTAATGATGAAAAATCTGAAAGAGAAATTAAGGAAACACTCCCATTTACCATTGCAACAAAAAGAATAAAATACCTAGCAATAAACCTACCCAGGGAGACAAAAGACTTATATGCAGAAAACTATAAGACACTGTTGAAAGAAATTAAAGATGATACAAATAGATGGAGAGATATACTATGTTCTTCGATTGGAAGAATCAACATTGTGAAAATGACTATACTACCCAAAGCAGTCTACAGATTCAATGCAATCCCTATCAAACTACCACTGGCATTTTTCACAGATGTAGAACAAAAATTTTCACAATTTGTATGGAAACACAAAAGACCCCAAATAGCCAAAGCAATCTTGAGAAAGAAAAACGGAGGTGGAGGAATCAGGCTCCCTGACTTCAGACTATACTACAAAGCTACAGTAATCAAGACAGTATGGTACTGGCACAAAAACAAAAATATAGATCAATGGAACAGGATAGAAAGCCTAGAGATAAACCCAAGCACATACGGTCACCTTATTTTTGATAAAGGTGGCAAGAATATACAATGGAGAAAAGACAGCCTCTTCAATACGTGGTGCCGGGAAAACTGGACAGCTACGTGGAAAAGAATGAAATTAGAACACTCCCTAACACCATACACAAAAATAAACTCAAAATGGATTAAAGACCTAAATGTAAGGCCAGACACTATCAAACTCTTAGAGGAAAACATAGGCAGAACACTCTATGGCATAAATCACAGCAAGATCCTTTTTGACCCACCTCCTAGAAAAATGGAAATAAAACAAAAATAAACAAGTGGGACCTAATGAAACATAAAAGCTTTTGCACAGCAAAAGAAACCATAAGCAAGACGAAAAGACAACCCTCAGAATGGGAGAAAGTATTTGCAAATGAAGCAACTGACAAAGGATTAATCTCCACAATTTACAAGCAGCTCATGCAGCTCAATATCAAAAAAACAAACAACCCAATCCAAAAATCGGCAGAAGACCTAAACAGACATTTCTCCAAAGAAGATATACAGATGGCCAACAAACACATGAAAGAATGCTCAACATCATTAATCATTAGAGAAATGCAAATCAAAACTACAATGAGATATCATCTCACACCAGTCAGAATGGCCATCATAAAAAAATCTACAAACAAATTCTGGAGAGGGTGTGGAGAAAAGGGAACACTCTTGCAATGTAAATTGATACAGCCACTATGGAGAACAGTATGGAGGTTCCTTAAAAAACTAAAAACAGATCTACCATATGACCCAGCAATCCCACTACTGGACATATACCCTGAGAAAACCATAATTCAAAAAGAGTCATGTACCACAATGTTCATTGCAGCTCTATTTACAATAGCCAGGACATGGAAGCAACCAAAGTGTCCATCGACAGATGAATGGATAAAGAAGATGTGGCACATATATACAATGGAATATTATTCAGCCTAAAAAAGAAACGAAATTGAGGTATTTGTAGTGAGGTGGATGGACCTAGAGTCTGTCATAGAGAGTGAAGTAAGTCAGAAAAAGAAAAACAAATACCGTATGCTAACACATTTATATGGAACCTAAAAAAAAAAAAAAAAAAAGAATGGTCATGAAGAACCTAGGGGCAAGACGGGGAAAAAAGACACAGACCTACTAGAGAATGGACTTGAGGATACGGGGAGGGGGAAGGGTAAGCTGGGACAATGTGAGAGAGTGGCGTGGACATATATACACTACCAAATGTAAAACCGATAGCTGGTGGGAAGCAGCCGCATAGCACAGGGAGATCAGCTCAGTGCTTTGTGACCACCTAGAGGAGTAGGATAGGGAGGGTGGGAGGGAGGGAGACGCAAGAGGGAAGAGATATGGGGGATATGGGGATATGGGGATATATGTATACGTATAGCTGATTCACTTTGTTATAAAGCAGAAGCTAACACACCATTGTAAAGCAATTATACTCCAAAAAAGATGATAAAAAAAATGTCCATATTTGCAAAAAAAAAAAAAAAAGATAAAATAGCTATTTGGTATTATTTTCACAAGGTACAACTAAACATTTCTTTAAAAATTTTTCTGAAGAGGGTGTTTTTTTCTCTTTCTGTACAAAACTTCCAAACTGTGCTGGTGTACAGCACTCATGTCAAATAGAAGGTGAAACATTTTAATTCCGCAGCAAGTGGAAATTAAAAATTCACAGAATTTGTTGAATTATACCAGGTATGGAAATGGCCTTCTCTTTCGTAAACCTGACTATATGTATATTATACATAAGACTACATATAAGCATTATATAAGATTATAGAACTTAAAATTAGTTTAGAAAAGATACAAATCTGTTAACCTAAAAGGAACTCCAGATTTTTATAGAAAATTCATAAGATCCAATTTCATTCTATTTAAAAATCTGAGAAATCGACAAATATTTTAATCACTTACAGGAAAATGTTTCAGTTATTTATCAGCAACAATAATTGGTGAAAGTTTCTATGTATAATAATAGTTAAGATGTTAAGGACATGAATTATATTGTGTCACCCAAATCCACCTAGTGCTGCTACTCATCATGCTTAACAGTTTTCACAGGTCTGCTTCCGCAAGCCAACAGTAGTCTATAAAAAAAATAGATTGGGTAAAAAAATCCACATGCTTAAACAGCCTCATACCCCTATTCTAAAGTACAAACAAACTTTCACTGTTTAACCAAGAATATTCTCACTATCAGATGAAAGAACAATGAATGAAAAAACATGCAATCATATTAAAACATGAAACAGAAAACAGGACTTTTTCTGAGGAGGAAAATCAGTTTCATGATTTTGAAAAGCACACAAAATATCACATTTAATTTATTTTCTACTGATTATCCTTCTATTTATAACGCAATACTTTATCTCAATTTTTAAACAATGTCCATGGTTAAATTCTACTTATGTCTCAAAGAACATTAGCAAGATTTTAGTCTCCCTCTTCATCCTCTCCACTCATGTTTTACGATGGTTTAAATAATAGTTTCTAGTAAAAAAGTTACTTTCCTTCAGAACTTATACTTGTTTCTATATTTCTTTTTGCTTCTTGTATTACAGCTCTGCTGAAGTTAAACTAGCTCTCATTCCATTATAGCAAATAAGTTTATATCATTATTTTTGGTGGTTTAAAATGTGACCATGTTTCTAGGTATTTTTTTTTTAATTATTGTTTTCCATTCATCTAACTCAGCACAATATGAGCTTTTATAAGTGAGATACATTATTGCTTTTCAGTTTTAAGAAATTTTATTTTTATGTTACTAATTCTTTTAAATGTATTGAAACTGGTTTTATGGTTAAGTAAAAATGTAAATATTCCACATGTAATTGAAAAGCCTGCATAATATTTTCTAACTGTTATATATATATCCTTAAAATCAAAGTTGGAAATAATTTATTCAAATCTCTATATCCTTATCACTTCATTTTATTCTATTTTATGCTTATTTGTCTCTTTTTCTCAGTTACTTTCTCCTCCCCTCTCTTCTTGCTTTCTGTTGAACAGACTGAAATCTACCCCCATCCCATTCCATTTTTCCTACTGGTTTGAAATGTATATGTCTTATTACTCTTCTTTAAGTGGTCATCCTTAAAATTTTACACTGCATTGTGCTTAACAATTTAACAAAGCCTAAAATTAAACAAAATAATGCAGGGACCTTAGAATGCTTTAAGTCTGGTAAGCCTTTTCCAACTATATTTTCAATTGTTCACTTAGATTTATCTTGTCTTCTTCCTTTGAATTCCATCAGCTTCATAAAGATGTTGTTGTACAAACAGCTTTATTACTGTTCAAATATGTGATTCTACCTGAGGACCTGCCATTTGTTTCTAGCTACTAGATTATAAGTACTCATAACTGCCCTCTGTAATAATTTTCTTTCTTGCTAAATATATCCATTAACACTTCTTTAGTGAAGGTTAATTGGCCTTAAATGCTCTTTGATTTTATATTTCTGTGAATGGCTTTATTTTACCTTCATTCTTCAAAGAGAAAGAGAAAGTCAATGAGTCTACAATTCTTGGTTGGTAATTATTCCCTCTCAGAACTTTAACAGTTCTTGTCTCTGATTTTGTTTGTTTATTTGTTAGACTTATCTTTTATCTGCTTTTAACATCTCTTGATTCTGGTGTTCTACAGTTCCAATATAAAGTGTTGTTTTGGGTGGGAATTTATTTTCCTTTGTATCACTAGGGATTTGAGAGGTTTCGTGAATCTAAATATTGGTGACTCTCTTCAATTCTGGGCAATTCCCATAGATTATCTCTTAAGTATTTCTTTTTCCCACGTGCTCTTTCTTCTAGAACTCAGATCAGATACAAAAATCAATCGGTTTACCCTGTCCCCTAACCTGGCTTTCATATTTTCCATCTCTTCATCTCTCTGTGGTGCATGCTGCTTATTTATTTCAAATGTGTCTTCTAATTTGTTGAGCCTCTCTTCACCTGTGTCTAATCTGCTGTTTCAGCATTCACTAAATTCTTTATTTCAGTGATTACATTTTTCATTTCTCAATACTACTCTTTTTCAATTCTACTTGATCATTTTGATAGTCTCTTATTCTTTCCATTCTTCTACTCTTTTATTTCTTTATACATATGAAACAAATTTTATATCCTAAATCTCTTTCAATATATACATTTATTTTGGTCTAATTCTGTAGTTTATTATTTCTGATGATTCTTCCTCTTGCATTTTATGTTTTTATTTTTATTGTGAGCATATGTTTCCTGGAAATGGATCTGTAAGAGCCTAGATGACTATATTCAACAGGAAGACAAGACATGGAGAGAAAGTGCCAGAAGTAGAGGGAGGGGTAACTGAAAGTCCTGATGGAAGAATGCCAGTGTAGCTAGGTGGTGGTTGTAGTTTAGGGTCAGTTAAAGGAGGGACTAGGAACAGTAAGTGAAGGGAAGGGACCTTTCAAGGAATAAATGTATGCGTGTGTGTGTGTGTGTGTGTGTGTGATGTGAGGGAAGATTCGAAAATCTTTACCCAGAAAAGCAAGATCATCAGGTAAGTGGTCTTTAGAAAGATTATTCTGGCAGCAGGATAGCAAATGGATCAGAAGGAGGTGAGGTAGAGACAGGAAAATCATGAAGACAACAATAGTAAATGCCAGAGATTTAGAGGGTTTGAATAAGTCAGTGATGGGATGACTGAAGAAAAGGGGACATGAGAAAATTCAAGAGATGGGGCTAAACCTAACCTTTCACAATCAAACAGTAATGCTCTCTTTCCAAGGATCCACACCAAAGTTTTCATACCCATTCTAAGTGAGAGGGCATTCCAAAGCATACAAAACATGTTTGACTTGGACACTAACACTCATTTCACTATCATAAATGTCAAACAACCCCTACTGATGGTCAGATACTATATGTCTTAGAAGACTTCATAAAAAACAGCCAGATAACAAGCAGTGTATGTTTCAGGAGCATATTGTCTTGATCTGGGGAGTCCTTTTCAGCTAGTGGAAAAATATATAAAACCGAAAGAAGTCAAAGTTGCTAGTGACAATTTAATCCAAATAGCTTAATCTGAAAAGCTTTATTGCTTAGAGAGATATAATATTACGGAAAGCTGAAACATATCAATGTACTGTTAGAGTTTCTAATTCTATGACATAAACTTATTTTTAAATATTCTTCTTTTGTAATATTGTCTTAATCTTGCAGTATTAGTGATAATACTTTGAATAATGGAAATACCCAGTATAAATGCCTTTCCCTAAAATTCCTTATCTGATTATTCTACCCAAAGTCATGGACCAAAGTCACATTTCTGATTTTACACTTGAGATCAACAGGAGCAATAGTAATGGCTAAAATTCACTGAGGACTTACTATGTTCCAGGCATTCTTTATATATATTAATTAATTTAATCTTCATAACAAGTCTATGAGATGGGTTATAATTATTACTTCTATTTTTGGAGACAAGGAAGCTGAGACACAGAAAGGATAAGCAAATGACCCAGGGTCACACAGCTGGCATTCATCAGTGGAAGCAGAAGCCTAATCCAAACATTCCTTTCATAACCACTCCACTCCACTGCCTATCTGAAAGTGTGACTCATTATGTTAGTACATCTTGTTGAATTTTATAGTTTTATGCTGTTTGAAGGAGTGCTGCTGGAATCATCTTCATTTCTACACCTCCACTGGGCCCTTCTATGTAATTCTGAAAATACGAACGATCTTTGTTTGAAAATAGAGGTAGTCTTGAAGTGATAGCATGTGCATTTTGTCATGCCTTTGAGCTAGCTAGTCATAAAACTTCTCAAAGATAGTAACAGGTTTTGTTGACAATAATGGCCAGCCATAAACAGACTCAGAAATTCCTCACCCTAGACCAGGGGGTCAAGTCTGCAAGCACAATGGGAGCTTCCACTTGATGTTGCAGGTTACTGGACACAGAGTCCATGGTTCTCACTCCCAGAGGCAGCTGTGACCCAAATGAATTTAGCCTCATGGGTGTCAAGGAGACACCTGGACACCTACACTGAAGTGCAATGGCCACCTGTGCACCTGCAGGCCCTCTGCCCTGATGTGCAGTGAGCCTTTCCCACCTGGATTAGATGCTGCTTCCAGTATCAGGTAGACACTGTGAACCAGGCTTGTGGAGAAGGCCAATTACACACTGCCCCCAGGCACCTCTGTTTCAGGCTCCTCCTGAATATGGAGCCTTGCTGAGATCAGACTTGATCAAGATCTCCCTAGATAACAGTCATCTTGCCTAATAATACCTGCCAGAAGGTCTCCTCTTTGCTGCTTGTTGGTCTTTGGTAGTTCCCCTGACACCTGGCCTTTTCAAGCTCTCCCTCAGGGCTTCCCAGCAACTTCTAGAACAGGCACCATGCTTTTTATCAAAGCCTTGGGTCAGAAGTTATGTCAGGCATTTTCCTACTGGAAGAAAACAAAACACTCAAAATCAGCCAATGGATCCTTCCATGAACAAATCAGTTGGCTAGTAGAGAGCTCAGGGATAGTCACATAAAAATGCATTTTTATTAGGCCACCTAAAAAATGATGATAAAATACACAGGGGGATTCTGCAGATAGTCTACATACTTTCAAGGTAGCATATTTAAAATATATTCATTTCTCCATTTCTTTGGTACTTACTGAGTACCATCAGCAAAGCACTGCAGGAACAAAGAAGCGTGATTCTGTTTTCAGGAAGTTTAAAATCTGATGAAGGAGGGAGACGTGTAACCAAGCATCTGTTCTATGAAGCCAGTAAGAGCCTGAAAGCTAGTGCTTTTCATAATAGATGTTAAACTAATTACCTAAATGTGGATTGTGCATTTTGCTTTCTTGTCAAAGTGATGCAGTCAAAGCACCTGGTCAAGGATCAAGTTGCAATCACTTCCTGGCTCCACCACTGGTCATGAGGGCCAACCTTTCCTGTCACAGTAGCTGGATAAGAGCAGTCACAACACAGACAAAACAGTGGAAGTCAGATCTGGGGATCTTGCTGGTTGTTTGGGGAAAGAGAATCATTCACCTTTTTACTTATCCAACAAATATGTATTGAGAACCCACTGTCTTCCAGGACCATCCCTGGGCTCTGGGGATTAGGAAGTAGGAATAACAACAAAAAAGAAAGAGGAAGTCTCTGCTTTCTTGGAGCTTGAGTTGAGGGAATAAACAAATAAATACATGCTTAGTGCTTCAGGGTAATAAGGACCAAAGTCCAAATAGAGGAAAGCATTCTCTCTACCACTGTGATTAGGAAGGTCGACCTTGGACATGGAGCTACCAAGCAGATTCCTGCCTGAGCATCAAGCTGACACTGGGAAGACAGAGCGGAAACATGAAGAGAGGCTGATCCTGATGGCACAGCCTCATCTGGATCTAACCTCGCCTGAAATGCAATGATGTGAACCAACAATTCCCCGTTGTGTTGAAGTCACTTGCCAATACCCCAGTCCTTCACACTCCCATTTCTTATTACCCCACATAGAATCAAACAACCATTAAGTCCTGAAAGTGTTCTTTGTGTGCAGTGTCACTTTTTCATTCTCACTGCCATCCTCCCACTTCAGTCCCTCTTACACCTGGGAAATGGAATAACAGTGGAAGACCTCAGGGGGATGGATCCCACAGGAAGTAGTGAAGGAGGAAGGACACCTCTTTGGCTGGCCAAATCCACGCAAGTCAACCCAGGAAGTCATTCGGCATCACCTCCATCTAAGAAAATGGAAGAAGATGCTCATGAAGGCTCTGGGCATGCTGATGCTGGGGGTTGGGAAGGAGGCCTTGGGAGGGTGGGGAAGCCAGTCTCATCCCTAGGGAATTGGGATGGTGATTAAGATACAACATATGTCCTTTTCATGCTCAAATGCGCAATAGCCTGCAGGATGTATCTCCCCACTCCTGCTTCACCTTGCAGCAATATTCATGAGGAAAAGGAACTCTCCCTAGGCAAACATGCAGCCTATCTTCCAACAAATGAATCCTATCACTTAGAAGAAGAACAAGTGAAATCAGTCCATAGCGATGCAAGTCTCCCAAAGATCAGGTTGTCAGGTTTCTTAAAATAGATCAGTAGTTCATCATGACAAAAGAATAGTAAATAATTATGATCCAAAATTTATTCTTCTAAACTGGAAAATCAATATTATGTTTGTTAACCTTGTACCATAGTTCAAAATAGGTCATTTGACTTACCTCTAATAGGTAATTGACTCTGAGATCTGTCAATTCTACTGTGTTCTATGCCAGAAAAAATATTTTTCAGAAATGTTCCTTGTCACTTTAAGAAAGCAAAGAGTAATTTGGCGTTTGCTCCCTTAAACTCTCTTATACATACCTTAACTAAACTCTAGTCAACATATCCTCTTTCAGTCCCCCAATTTTTTTAACCCCTCGCAATGACAGCATGGTTCACACCATAGAAAAGGATGTGCTCTGAAATGTCAAGGCTCACAGGTTTTCTTATCAGAACTTCCGTGAATCGAGACTTCCCTGGTGGAGTTGTGGTTAAGAGTCCGCCTGCCAATACAGGGAACACGGGTTCGATCCCTAGTCCAGGAAGATCCCACACGCCGCGGAGCAACTAAGCCCACGCACCGCAACTACTGAAGCCCTTGCGCCTAGAGCCCATGCTCCGAAACAAGAGAAGGCACCTCAATGAGAAGTCCGCGCACCACAACAAAGAGTAACCCACGCTGGTCGCAACTAGAGAAAGCCCGTAGCCTCAGTGCCGCAATGAAGACCCAACACAGCCAAAAATTAATTAATTAAAAAAAGAAAACTTCCATGAGTTAACACAACGTTGCAGAGAAGCCTAAGAATCCCAGACACACAGCAGCTAGCCAGCTTGATGACATTACACAGCCATATTTTTCTTTTTTTTTATGTTGTATTATTATACTTTTAGTGTATAGCAATGTCCTTATTCTCAAGTTTCTAATCATCAAAGACACAGCAAACGTAAAGCTATATGACAAATCCTTAATTTTGATCATCTCCAAACATTTGAACAGATGTCTATAGAAACATATTATTGTTCTTACATCAGCCAAATCTGAGACATTAAAATACTTAACAGTTCTTAAAATATTTTCTTCCATAATAGAAGTTTATATTAAAATTACTTTCTTTGACCTGAATCAAATTACTGAATTATTTTCGCATGCTAATCAGATTCCCTTTATTATATCTACTCGCCTTTAAATCAAAATCCTACCAGCCATTCCTTAGAACTGTATTAACAGGAACCAGGACCTGGCAAGGCCTCAGAGGCAGGTGAAGTGCTGCTGGTTCTAACGGTGGCTGCATAGCAATATCCTAGAACACAAAACACCTCCGACACGTGAAGGCAATCGTTTCAACTGGGGTTCAACTGGGTCAGGGCAGATGGCTTTGTATTTCCTGATTGCTCACATGCTCAGAAATCCAAAGTGGAGAATATCCGTTCTGCATGGTAACAAGTAAGAAATAGCTCAATCCCACGTAACTGGATCGTCACCTAATCCAATCTGTGCCTCTCTTACAGCTATTGACAGTGGTTTTTAATTCCTTCGGCAGGTCTCTCTACCCAACCAGCCTCCCTTAAGACACACAAACATACGTACACACACACGGTTCATTCTGCCACTTCTCCCACCAATTCACCACTCCGAGGAAGAGTGTATTTAGCTTCACTTTAGCAAGCTCTTTGGCTGCCTGAGGATTTATAAATGTTAAAATAAAAACTAATTACAACCTTGACAACTGCAGGTGGCACCTGGTCTTATGTCTCAAGGCAGCAGGTCGCTCCTGCATCATCCAAGCAGCAATGTCACTGCTTGCTCCTAAGCTCCAGAGAAACCCTCTGTTGGGTCTCGAACACCCCAAGTAATGAGATGCTACTGAAACGAGCATGTGGGGACCCTAGGTCTACGCCACAGCGTTAAGTGGCTTCTGAGGTTATCGAAACTGCCACTGATTCCAAACAAGGTTCACCAGCCCCTTCCTCCCACAGTGGTCCAGGGAACACGTGGCATACAAATTCCTTCTCCACAGGTGACAGCCACTAAGGCCAGAGATGGAACCACAGGTGATACAACTTAGGAACACATACATTTAAATATCTGATACACCATTTACCATAGCCCTAAAATGACTCATCCGAAAGGATCATATTTGCCAGTTTAAAAAACAAACTTTTTTCAAGTTTCTCTCCATGAGTTAGCTATAACTAGCACATCCTCCATGAGTATCTTTTCCTGATGTACTACCGAGTAAAAACTTAATAAAAGCCATAGCCTAGATAAAATATATCATTTTTTCATTTGTGATTAACAGCCTTGGAGGGAGGGTTTTTTTTTAAACTGATCCATTAAACGGGCATATATTTAAATAAAAAATTATACAGTTTCCAACTTTAAACTACTCAAAATTTCAAGTACTTTATGTTTCAATTCTATTTCAAATCACTACACTGAAAATACCCATTACCTGGAAACTAAGGAGAATATTTTTATTTTTTATGGCGAGCCAGACTCCCTATATTATTACTGAAAAGTAAAGTTTCTAATGAACCAGAAAGGAAATTTATTGTAAAGCAACACTCAAACTAAGCACATGTATTATCACACAAGGTTATGTGTACACCTACCAGACATGTGCAATCTCTATGTCAAAGCATTATTTTCAAAAAGTTAAAAACACAACACGTACAAATACAGAACAAATGCATGCCAAAGAATCATAAACTCATTAATGACTAATCCAGTAAAAGAGCATTTTGAGAAACTAGGAATTTACAGGCATTTACAGAAGAACATTAGAATGAGATTGCTAGGTTACAAAAAAACTGATCAGTGTCCTACAGGGCAATAAAACCTTTGTAGTTACCATATGTACCTGAAAAAAAAAAAAAAAAAGAAATCATCAATTTCAGCGTCTAAACTCCAATCAAATGGTAAATGACCAAGTCAGACGTGGGTGCATTCTTCTAGGTAATTAAACAGTCATGTGGGCCTATTAAACAATGTTCCTGCATAATGTCAAAAGGTCACTCTATCATACCCTCTCTTTTTTTAACTTTTTATTTTACATTGGAGTCTAGGTGATTTACAATGTTGTGTTAGTTTTTACAGTATTTACAAGTTGTGTATAACTTTAATTAGCACACAGATTTTAACCTTATGCCATAGAACTCAAACTGGACAAAACAAGTATGATATTTTGAAGGAACGTATTACATATGGTTTCCTGCCTCTCAGAAATAGGTAGACATAAATAATTCAGTTTTTTAAAGTTATTCAATATGATGCAACAGAGCCTCTAGCAATCAGCACCGCAACGGGCCCCAGGTAGGCAGATTGAGTGGGGACACTTTGGAAGTTTCTCTGAAGAACTTTGTATGTTGAAGCCAAGCCTTTAAAGGCTCTGAAAAGTTAAGTGGGGAGAAGATCCAGAGGTTAATTTCCTATTTGTTTTTCAGGATTAGAATTAGAATTGCAGGTAAACCCTGGATCTAGTCATTCCAAATTGTTTGAACTCTTTTATACTTTTATAAGTATACTTTTATATTCAAATTCTGATTTTGATTTAAAGGGAAAAATTCAAATTCAAATTTGCTCAGTTAATTGAGATTTTTGTCAGTGAATATGTCCTTTATTTAGTACTCTTGAATGATTTGGGGTTTTTTTTCCAAATCAACTCAAAGGAGCAGACATTCTTGAGCTCCAGTCTTCTCCCCAGAACAGGCTTTCAGGCATGGGAGGGTCACTGATAATGTGTCTTTAGGGTCGTTTTGTTTGTTTGTTTGCTTAAAGAGTCTCCCCCAGTTGCATAAGCTTCAGGACCCTCACAGCTCTAGCCTTGCCTGTCACTCTGTGTTGATAGTCACATGGACTTTGTAAGTTTTTTTGGAGAAAAAAATGTTGTTGTTTTCCCGAAGTTTTCAAAAATATTCTGACCTCAGTATTTCTGGGAAGTTTATTCAAATATGATTTTTTTAAAAAAAACGGTCCGTTTACCAGTTTGTTGAAGACTCTTTCCAACAAGTCCAAGCTCCAGTGCTTACTAAATACCTCCCTCCATAGTCTATGCTCATTTTCCCCAACATGTTTCACCGAATCACGAATGGATCCCCCACTCACCTGCTCCCGGGGCACATCTCCTGATAGGCTCCCTCCCTACACCAAGAAACATAGTACATATGGTCTCATGCCTTTCAGAAACAGGTAGACGTAAGTAATTCAATCTAAATATCAACCAAAATACTGACATTTTCTTATTCAGATTATCTCTCTTCTTCCTCCCCAAAGATCTGAAAATTCATAAAGAAACAGTAGATTCACAGGGATAATCCTGATTAACTTGGGGGATTCGACTCACTCTAGAAAACCACTAAGCACACTATTGAGACAAAAAGAAGCCTGCACCAATTAAAACAGTAGCAGGATTTTAGTCTATATTACCCAAGGTGAAAACTTCTTTATGGACTGTATTGTCTTAGCACACATGGCATTACTTGAGATTGACTGTGCTCACATAGCAATAGAATATGTTGATGACACTTAGCAAATAATTACAAAGAATCTGTGCCCACTGAAATGACAGGAGTTCTGACAAACAATACCCTTGAGAAGAGACATTTGATAAACACACTAGTAGACATTCACTTAAATCAATTCTCACGATTTTATACTTCTTAGCAGTTGTAGCATTATGTTCAGTTCCTCCAGTCTGCAATTCATGTATTTTTATACCAAATTCTTAAGGTTAATCATGTTATTGGGTTAGGATAATTTATACAACAAGTGTCTCACTATTATACTGTTATGTTATTTTTCTTTTAAAAGAATAATATTGTGTGATAATATCTATTAGAGGATCATATTAATAAACTTTCATGAAAGATGATACAGTAACACTTTAGCACATAAGGAGCGATTGCTCCAGTGAAGAAAGGATTCAAATCTGATACAAATCTTCAAATTGAGGTGCTAATATATTTGCCTAGATCAAGCACTAGGTATTATTACATGAAGAGCACATGTTTGTCTCCCATGCTGGCCAACAAAATGGGCTTGATCTGCTCCCCCAACCAAGGGCAGAGACCTCTCATACATATGCAGGACATAACAGGGAGGAGACATTGTTGGATAAGAACAAATCCTGATTACCACTCCTAGAACAGTGATTCAAGTTGTGTGCCCCACCTGTAGTGGGCCAGAAATACATCTTTTATTCTCACAACAAGAAGGGCACTTTTGACAGGGGAAGGAAACAAAAGAAGACTTCTAGAGAAAATTACAAGTACTGAGATTTAACAAGGTGCGGATGAGTGAGTGTGTAACACTCACTAAATTGAACCCCTGGGTCTACAAATATCATTATTTACGTCAAATAATCACCATCAACAGCGGCTGAAATGTCTAACACTGGCTTCAGTCCTTTTCAGAGACTTCAGTCCTTTTTCTTTTCACTGGGGAGTAGAGTTAGGGAGGACAGCAGCTACTAGCTATAGCTGGTACTTTACTTATATGGGGAAAATAATTCAGCTGTAAATTAACTTCCAATTGTGTTGTTCCTTAGTCGGGAAAGAGTGAACATTACTCCTCAAAGTGACATGCGATCCAGGAGACAGATTTACAATACTAAATATGCAATCAAAATACTGACATTTTCTTATTCAGATTATATCTCTGCTTCCTCCCCGCCCCCCCAAAGATCTGAAAGTTCATAAACAAATAGTAGATGCACAGGGATAATCCTAAAACAGAGAGCTACTGCCCTCTTCCACTTGCGGCTCATGGTAGGAAGGGAGCAAACCAACCACTGTCTGCACAACAACTTCTGGAAAACAGGGCTCTAACTTGGAATCTATATTCTAACTTTCCTCTTGCATTCCATTTAAGAGGATAACTCCATTAGAATAACACTTTCATCTTGACTAAATACAAAGAGTTCTAGAAGGCAGACCAAGTAGAGATGCACAATTTTTAAATATCAGGTCCTAGAGGATGCTGTCCATTCAACTTGTTTTATCTGCAAAAAGACAGAGAATAAGAGAGAGAAAAAAAAAAAAAGCCCATGTTTTTGGCTATTTAGAAACATTACTCTCGCCCTGTGTAGACTCCTCCTGACTTAAAATTTCCCATTAATTATAAAGATTCATGTCAAAACATGGATAATTTCTGAGATGTCAAATGTTTCAACCAAGTCCTGTATGAGAGTATGTCTTATGCCAGAACCTCACCCAGGTTGACCCCCCCACCCCCACCCCGGTCTGACTAATTTACTACTGAGAACCAGTTGTAAATAGAGGAAAAATGTCACTGTATCCTTTTGGGGAGAAGATCTTTACCTTTTTAAAAATTTACATACAGTTCTCATTATTTTATCAGGGCTTAAGAATATTTCATTTTTGTTAGTTTTAAAGTCTTGTCTGAAAAGATTACTTAAGTAATCTTAAAACACTTCTTAGGAATAAAAGGTTAGCGATCAAAAGACTTGAGCAAATGCTGGTGTTCGTGATTTCTTGTTGGTAGCCTAAATCCCATCCTGCTGGCAAACTCCTCTTTAGAATTTCTCAAATGATGGGACAGGACGAAAAGAACCCTCTACCTTGATTTATGTAGTAACAAATTTCAAATATGGGTTTGAAATACCTTCCTTGTATATACATCTACACATACAAACAAACACCTCCCAAATATTCGACACTTAAGGAAAAATCCAATTGGTCAAATTACCTAATCTAGACTATAATAAGATTCATTCACCATTACTTCTACTGCTCCAAAGGATACTGTCAAATGAGATTAGCAAGCAATTATCAAACACAGTTTGTGTACCCTCTATGAATCTTTAAGTCTGCAAAGACCTTTAAATATATACTTGACACTTGAACAACTATAGTAGCCATCTTTGCGGTGATCAAGGACTCTATAGTATCTAAAGTGTTCTTAGCCATGCAAATTTACATAGGTACTTTTAACTTACTGAACTTTTAATCAGAGTACTGAACACATCTAAATAAAACAGAGGCTGAAAAGTGAAAACTAGCATTGACATTTGAAGAGTCAGCCAGAGACCCAGACGAACTGAGCTTAGAGATATATTCAATTCAGAAAGGGCTATCTGCCTGGATATTCAGACATGGAGCACCTCAGAGCATGTGACTCTTAAAAAAGATGCTCAGTATGAAGAACATGATACCTCTGTGGATTTCAGGGAATAAAATACAAACAGAAAATAAAGAAATATCAAAATAACTGATCTTGCAATATCCTGTAATCACAACTAAGGAGACAAGAAAGGCAGCACAGCACTCTGCTTCTCTTCTAAGGGAAGGATTTTTGAAGCCATGTTTCCTTTAAGTAAGAGTGACCTCTGGTGACTTTTTAATTGCACCTCAGTGTACTGTGTTAAATTATTCTACAATTCTTTTATACTAGCAAATCATTTAGTACTACATTTTTAATTTCTTAGCAAAGTGATAAATGCTTTACTGCACGACCTAAGGATTTCATGTAAATGCCCCCTTTGTAATTAATTCATGGAAATTGTGCCCAAAGCTAAATTAAAGTTCTGTCTGAAACACGAGGCAGTATTTTCTTAAAGGAGACTAAGGCTCATTTTCAGGAGTGGCTCATATAATATGGCATTAAATGAGCTGATACTAAATGATGACAACACAAACTTATCACAGCCTCGGGGCATATATGGATGAATGCTGGAAGGGTAACTATTTGTACAAAATGCTTTTCACTTTAGCACAAACTTCCTGGTAAGGGCGGAGTTCCCCAGCCCACCCCACCCCCAGATAAAACTGGATACCCAGCAGCAAGGTCGGTTTCTAACATGCCTACTAGCACTTTCTTGAAATGCATAATAGCTTGCCTTACTCCCTACCACCTGATTTAAAAAAAATTCTTGAGGGGGATGGGGTGTGGATGTAGGACTAAGGGGGCTTTCTTCCAATCCCTCAAGGAAAGAAAAGCCCTATGATGGAGATTTCAATCTGAATAACACTTTGAAAACTTTTTCCGATTTCCAGATTAAAATGCCTTGAGGTCGGCTGAATCAATTTGGCTAGCATCTTTAGATCAGATTCGCATTGCCAGTCCAGAACTGAGAGGTTAATACATCTTCACTGAACCAACAAAATGAGAAACACAGCACATCACAATATACAAGCATGTGTGTGCACTTGCAAATGAACCTGAATGGCAGGTTATGTTTTTCCTTTAAGTAAAAGCCTTCTAATTCTGAGGGGTCTATCCTTCTCGTAATTCTGGGGACTAACCAGGTTTGCCGCCTGGGCTCTGCTGCGGAGCCTGTCCGCCGCTGCAGCGCCCGAGTTCTTGGTACCCGATTCCGCAGGGCGCCAACTGCAAACATCTACGCTAATGCAGGACCCGGCCAGGTCGGCCAACGATTTCCTTTCTGACATAAATCCTCCAAAATGTATTCATAGTAAAAAGAAAGAAATGACATATTGGCATGCTCTTCTCTCCTCATCTCCTGCTATTCTCTCTCTCTGGTCTCTCTCCGCCTCAATATTCTCATGCTAATTTTAGGTTTTACTAGAACTTGAGCTTTCTCAATGAATATTCAAAACAACAGCACACAGACAAAATTCAGCTCACAGACAAGTCAAAACAGGCTTTGTGTATTACAGACTTGACAAGTGGAAAAACCATTGTAAACCATCCTATCCAAGCGTGGGGACTTTGCGATGGTTTTTAAATGCCTCATTTTCAGAAGCAGACCAGTGATTCCATTTGTAAAATTCAATTAGTTTTTTTCAAAAACACGAATTCTCAGTTGACAGTATAAGTTTTAAAAGATTTGCTGTACTCACAAGTATTCCCTGCTGCTAATGTACTCCAGGGCTGGGCAGACAAAAGAAAGAGCATCCTGAGACAGGCTCCCGCGGCGGAGTCCGTGTTCACAGTCGCCGGCGCTCCCCACCCCAAAACCCAAGGTGTCCAGACAGCTGCTCTGAGCCGGAGTCTGCAAGCTCCCTCCCGCTCGGGGTAGCTAGCGCTCCCTCCTCCGGGCTCGGCGAACCCGCGCAGCCGGCGGGGCGGGAGCCCCAACCTGCAGCCACACCCCCACCCCCACCCCCACCCCCACCCGCTGCAAGCATCTGCAATTGCAAATGAACCTGAACCCACACACACACACACACACACACACACACATCCATTGCTCTATTGTTATGTCATTGACATAACTGATGAAAACTAGTTTCCTTCATGTCCATACACACATTGATAGGATTAGGTTCATTTTCCTTGTATTGTCATTACAATATGATGTTATTCCTCAGCTGGAACTAGATTAAAATTTTGCATTTGTATTTTTCATTTCCATGTGGAAAATGAAATCTTATTTTTGCCTGTCAGTCTAAAACCACTTTGAATCGTAAATTGGTCTCCCATGGTAAACCTTTAAGACCTCTTTTTTTTGTTGCTGTAACCTTTTCTACATGGTGGACTTTATTAGTTACATTAATTAAATAACAAATGCCCACCTTATTGAGCTGGGTATGCTTTAATCCACAGGCACAAATCAAAAGAAAGAAATGATTATACCATTAGAGTTAAAAAACAAAAAGCTTTGGTTGATTTGTTTGTAAAGAATGGTTGAAAAGGAACCTAAAGTCGTTCCTTTGTTTGAAGGCTTAAGTAATTGTACCTGCCAGGTAATTGACGAGAGGGAGGCCTCTCACTTACCACCCCCTTTTGTGTGTTTCAATTACTGGGAAGGTTAATGGTGCTGAACAGCTGAGGTATGAAGGCACCTTGCATTATCTTCCCCATCAGAAGTCCCCAGAGCCCGTTCACCTTCCCTCCTGTTTATGGGAAAAGACACAGTGTTCTCTCACAGCCCAGAGTACATGAGAACCAACTTCTCACAGCCTAGCAGATCTTTGCCAACATTTTCTGGAAAATAATTCTGCCCCTTTCAGAGCCAGCGTGCAATGTAATTTGAACTCAAATACCAACATCATTTAGAATGACTGAAATCATACCTTGATCTTGTGACTTGTATAGTCTCATTCTTCTAAATTTTAACTTTAATGATGCTTATTTATTAAGCAAGTACAGAGTATATGGGCAGAATTTTTCTTTGAATATTTTATATTGAATGAATTGAAATAATTGGGATGTTAAAGGACTAGGGAATGATAATGAACATGTATGCACTGAAGCATTTACTCTGTACTAGGTAGGTTCTCTTCTGTATCATATCCCTTTAAGACCCCTCCTCTCTGAATATCGTCCTCCATGTTGACTCCATCAGGATTCACTTACCTAGAAACAATAGGTAACCTGTGACCAGGGCAGATGTTCAGGGAAAGGAAAGGAAATTACGGCTCCACCAAACCTCTCTTGCACAAGTACAGATGTGTTTGTATTTAGCCTGAGACAAAAACTTTGTTCCTTTTCCTTCATTATTGTTCCTAACATGCAACAAAGGCAATCGTAGGAAAGGCAGTGTGGCCCTAAATTCCCCCTCAGCTGATCTTTAAGAACTTCAGACATTTTCCAAAGAAGATTTTGATCTAGGGAAGGACATCAAGCTCCAAATTAAGGTGGACTATGTGGGAAAAAGGTCACTGGGATAGGGTTGCCAGGTAAAATACACCATGCCCAGATAAATTTGAATTTCATATAAATATATAGTTTGGGAGACATACAATCAACAAACATAAATCTGGCAACCTAACATTGCACTGCACCGTATAGATAGATGGCAGATGATTTTAAAAAGGAGGGTCATGGGGATATAAGAAAAGAATGTGAAACTCAGAGTTTTTTCTAGGGTAAGGGTCAACAAATTGGCATGAGGTCCAAATCTGCTTTGTTCCTGTCTAAACAATGTTTCATTGAAACACTGCCACACCCATTCATTAAGTACAGTCCAAGGCTGCTTTCACTCTGCAGTGGCAGCGTTCAGTAGTTGCAGGCCCACAGAGCCTAAATATTTACTATCCGGCCCTTTAACCAAATAATAAAAAATAAAAAGTCCCAGTTAAACTGCTAAAATTACAATTGTCATTCTAAATACTCACTATTTCCCCTCTCTGAGGAAAGGCTTCTTTCCATAGGCATGCCTGATATTATAAAGCTGAAAATATGTAGGCTTTTAAATAAGTCATATTATTCTACTCAATGGATTTAAACATAAGGCAATATTGTCACTTCAAGAAAAATAAAAAGAGCTTTGAGAATTTTTTCCATATGTCCACATTTGTGTTTCACAACTCCAGACCACCTAATGCAAACTTTCATTTCTCAGCAAAATGAAGCGGAGAATATTACAAAAGACTCAGCGATGTCAAATCCAGCCACCAGTTAGATCTTCCAATTTTCAGTACAACATTTCCTGCCAGATGTGGCTCAATGTGGCTTAAAGAAGCAATTGTTTAATTCTCATGTGGAGAACTATTGTTCTGGAAGAATGAGGGCATTATAGAGTTAATCTCCAAGTGGTAAGAAGAAAAGCTAGGTTTACAAACTCTGTATGACTCTGTATGTGCCAGTGAGTAGCTGGAAGTAAGCGTTCTACTGGAAGATAGGATTTTGTTCCTCAGGAAACCAACACACTCCTGGGACCCTGGGTGGAAGCCATTTGATGGGTGGATAGCATGAGAAAGGTCTGGCAACCAAAGTCACCCCATGCTGCTGATGCAGACAGCTGGCAGAGGCAAGATACAAGTTCACACAGTCACTTGAGGCTTTAAAACCTAGTCTGCAAACGAAAAGTAGAGAAGAAAATTCTGTTTCTAATCTACCAGTGAAAGATGTGCATTTCATTTTTCAGATTATGAAAGTATCGAAGGAGAAAGGCTGTGCTGTCATGAGTGACAGTGCCTCGGCCGCCAGGACTCCAATCAGAGGCTCAGTGATAAGTGAGAGTGAGCCCAGACTACTGCCAATGCCATGGCCAGAGACCGAAGAACACACGGGGAGGGGTTTCCTAATTGTGTATGGTAAATAACCCTGCATACAAATCCTCCAAGCCACGATCTGGGTAGTGTATTAGAGCAAAGAAGTAACAAAGAAAACAGGCAGGTTGACATTGAGCAGAGAGGACCAAATCAGTTTCAATAGACTTGAGGCTCTGTGGACCTAGGGAAGGAGAGGGTACAGAGCCCAACCGGATAGGAGACAAGGAAGGCGTTGGAGCTCTGCTCCTCACCAGAGCTCTCTAAATCTCAGTATCCCCATTTTTAAAAAAATTTATTTATGTTTATTTATTTTATTTTTGGTTGCCTTGGGCTCGTGGGCTTTCTCTAGCTGCGGCAAGCGGGAGCTACTCTTTCTTGCGGTGCGCAGGCTTCTCATTGCGGTGGCTTCTCTTGTTGCAGAGCACGGGATCTAGGCGAGGGCTTCAGTAGTTGTAGCTTGCAGGCTTAGCTGCTCCGCAGCATGTGAGGTCTTCCCAGACCAGGGCTCGAACCCGTGTCCCCTGCATTGGCAAGCAGATTCTTAACCACTGCGCCACCAGGGAAGCCCTCAGTATCCACAGTTTTAATATGAGAATAAAATCACGTGTATTTTATAAAAACACTTCCTGGAAAATGGTCACGGCTAGAAATATCATGAGACTTCAATAAATGGCTTATATTTATAATTACTAACAGAAATAAATACAAGAATCTAATAAGAATATGTTTTATAACCTAATGCATTTTGGATCACTCATTTCTATCCCAAAGATTTAATCTATACCATCGTGGTCTCTAAGCCGTAGTTTATATTATGTTTGCCACGAGTTGCTGTGACCAAATGTTACTGTTTTTAGTCCTATAGTTCCTGTAGTTTCTTGTTGCAGTGTTACAAACTAATGTTTCCCAAAAGTAATTTTTGTATGAATAAACAAATAAAAGTGAGAAGCACTCCTATGAAGCCCTTATTAAATATTAAAGGATAAACAGTTCTAATTTAAAAATAAAAGAATTATAATTTTAAGTGCAAATTTGACTAATTGTGCTTTTCAAAAGCTACTGTCAAATATTTTTCACAACAGGAAGTCTTAATTTATGATAAAAAAATTCCTTGTGAAATCACACCTGACAAAATGAACCCTAATTATGTATAATATCTCCTATCTAAACACATTCTTAAATAATTACTTCAATTTAAAATAAAGAAATGATCAAATTGGATTGGAATTTGTCAGTTGGTTATCTCTCCATGAAGCACCGCTAAGTTTTTTAAACCTCCATCAGCGAGTGAGAACACCACCTTGGCAGAATCTTAGCAGTTATCAGAAGCAGGAGTTGTGGGAACATACTGACAAGATTAGGGGTCTGAACTCCAATGGTTTAAGGTGGATTTTCAAGATGGGAATCTGACTGGGTTTGGGCAAAACTCATGACATAATAGTTTGGATTTTGTGCTACAAAGGCAACTCAGTAGAGAAAAGATCGTCTGTGCAACAAATAGTCCTGGAGCAATTTGATCCTTGTGTAAACAAAAAATCAATTTTCATTCATATCTCACACTTTATACAAAAGTTAGCTCAAAATGGATTGTAGACCTAATTGTAAAACCTAAAATTATACAACTTTTACAAGAAAACATAGGAGAAAATCTTTGTGACCTTGGGTTAGGCAAATATTTCTTTGATATGACACTAAAATCACAATACATAAAAGAAAAAAATCAATCAACTGGACTTCATCATGATAAAAATGTCTGCTCTTTGAAAAAAGCATTCACAGTTAAGAAAATCGAAATAGGAGCCATGGACTGGAGAAAATACTTGTAAGTAACATATTTGATAAAGAACTTGTATCTATAAAGAACATATAAAGAACTCTTAAAACCCAATAATAAGATTTGAACAAACCAAGAAGAGATTGAATTAGTGATCAAATATATCCCAACAAAAGAGTCCAGAACCAGATGACTTCACTGGTAAATTCTACCAAACATTCAAAGAAGAATTAATACCAATCCTTTTCAAAATTTTCCAAAAAATGAAGTGGAAACACTTTGAAACTCAGTTGAGGAGGCCAGAATTACCCTGATACCAAAACCAGAAAAGGATGCCAAAAAAATAAAATCAATAAATGGCTCATAGAATGACTAATAAAAATAAATACAAGAATCTAATAAGAACATGTTTTATAACCTAATCATTTTGGATCACCTATTTCTTTCCCAAAGATTTAATCCCTGATGAACAGTAAATATAGATGCAAAAATACTCAACAAGACATTAGATTCTTCCAAACAAGATTCTACAGTAATTAATAGAATCACATACCTGAGCAACTGGGATTTATTCTAGGGATGCAAGGATTGTTCAATAGCCACAAATCAATCAATGTGACACACTGCATTAACAAAATGAAGGATAAAAATCATATGACCATCTCAATAGACGCAGAAAAAAAGCACTTGACACAATTCAACATTCATTTAAGAAAAACTCTCAACAAAATGGGCATCGAGGGACCATACCTCAACACAATAAAGGGCTTATATAACAAGTCCACAGCTAACATCATACACCATGGTGGAAAGCTGAAAGAGTTTCCTTTGAGATCAGGATCAAGACAAGGATGCCCACACTTTTATTAACCAAGGAGGTGAAAGACCTGTACACTGAAAACTATGACATTAATGAAAGAAGTTGAAGAGGAAACAAAGAAAAAGATATTTTGTGCTCATGGGTTGGGAAAATTAATATTGTTAAAATGTCCATACTACTCAAAGCAATCTACAGGTTCAGTGCAATCCTCATCAAAATTTCAATGGTATTTTTCACATACATAGAACAAAAAATTCTAAAATTTGTATGGAATCACAAAAGACCCCAAATAGCCAAACCAGTCTTAAGATAGAAGAACAAAGCTGGAGGCATCATGCTCCCTGATTTCAAATTATATTACAAAGCTATAGTACTCAAAACTATGATATATATTGGTATAAAAAAAAGATACATTGATTAATGGAACAAAATAGAGAGACCAGGAATAAACCCACATGTATATGGTAAATTAATTTGTAACAAAGGAGCCAAGAATATACAATGGGGAAAGGACAGTCCTTTTAATAAATGGTGCTGGGGAAACTGGACAACCACACGTAAAAGAATAAAACAAGACCAGTGTCTTCCACCATACACAGAAATTAACACAAAATAGATGAAAGACTTGAATGTAAGCCCTGAAACCAGGCTTACATAAAACTCCCAGATGAAAACATAAAAAAAATCCTTTTCACAAGGATCTTGGCAATGATTTTTTTGGATATGACACCTAAAGCACAAGCAACAAAATAAAAAACAAACAAGTGAGTCTATATCAAATTAAAAAGCTTCTGAGCACCAAAGGAAATAATAAACAAAATGAAAAGGCAACCTATGGAATGGGAAAAACTATTTGTGAACCACACATTTGATTAGGAGTTAATATCCAAAATATGTAAGGAACTCATGCAACTGAATAGCAGAAAAGTCAAATAATCCAATTAAAAAATGAACAAAGAATCTGAAAAGACATTTTTCCAAAGAAGGTATTCAAATGGCCAACAGGTAGCACATAAAAGATGCTCAATATCACTAATTACTGGGAAATGGGAATCAAAACCACAAGGAGATATCACTTTACACCTGTTAGTATGGCTATCACCAAAAACATAAGAGATAAGCATTGGCAAGAATGTGGAATAAAGGGAACCCCTCTGCACTCTTGGTGGGAAAGTAAATTGGTATAGCCATTGTGAAAAGCAGTATGAGGTTACCCAAAAAATTAAAACTGGAACTCCCATGGGATCCAGCAATTCCACTTCTGGGTTTTTAGACAAAGAAAATAAAAACAATAACTCGAAAAGATAGATGCACCCCCATGTTCATTGCAGCATTATTTACTATAGCCAAGATATGGAAACAAAGTGTCCACTGATGAATGAATGTATAAAAAAAAAGTATATATACACAATGAAATATTATTCAGTCGTAAAAAAAGAAAGAAATCTTGACATTTGAGATAACATGGATGGACCTTGAGGGCATTATGTTAAGAAAAATATGTCAGATAGAGAAAGACAAATACCATATGATCTTACCTATATGTGGAATCTAAGGAAAACAGAAACAAACAAATAAACAAAACAATGTTATAGAGTTAGAGAACAAATTCGTGGTTGCCAGAGGTGGGGGATGGTGGTATGCATGAAATAGGTAAAGGGGATCAAAAGGTACAAACTTGCAGTTATAAGATAAATAAGTCATTAGAATGTAAACTACAGCACTGAGACTATAGTTAATAATACTGTATAGCATATTTGAAAGTTGCTAAGAGTGTAAATCTTAAAAGTTGTCAATACAAGAAAAAACAATTTTGTAACTATGTATGGTGACGGATGTTAACTAGAATTATTGCAATGATCATTTTGCAATATATACAAATTTTGAATCATTATGTGTACACCTGAGACTAATATAATGTTGTGTGTCATTATACTTTAATTTTTTAAAATAAAAATACAGATTAAAAAACCCACCTTTTGAAAAAGTGGCCAAAAATTTTGAATAGACACTTTACCAAAGATATATGTAACGCAATTTAGCACATAAAAAGCTATTCTATATGATAGTCATTAGGGAAATGCAAACAAAAGTGACAATGGTATTCTTCTACACACCTGTTAGATGGCTAAAATTAAAAAGATTAATGACAGCAAATATTTTATTTATAATGCCTAACCTGGAAACAACACAAATATTTATCAGTAAGGGAAAGGATAAACAAATTGTGGTAAATCCATATAGTAGAATAGTCGATAATAAAAATAAATACATTATAGATAAGTGCAAGAATGTGGATTAATTACATGATAATTATGCAGTGGAAGAAACCAGGCAAAAAACAATATATACTGTACGACTCTATTTATATAAAATTCTCTATGCAAATTAACCTGATGTCTAATGGCATCATGTCTAATGGTCAGTTGATGGGAAGAGCAAAGAGGGGTGTGGGAGGGCAAGTTTATAAAGGAACAATAAAAAAAATCTTTGGGGAGGGCTTCCCTGGTGGTGCAGTGGTTGAGAATCTGCCTGCCAATGCAGGGAACATGGGTTGGCAAATATCCTTGTTCACAATCAGTTATTCCTCGGCGCTGAGGTCAGAACTTTCCAACATTCCCATTATATCCTGTGTAAAGAGAAGGGTAAGTAATCCTTATTGTAGCTCACAACGTTCCAGGCACCATGCCTGCTGCTCTACATGTAATGCCTCATTTCATCTTCACCCTGTGGCCTAGCTTTTATTCACCACGTTTTTTTAGGTGTGAAAACTCAAAAATCATGGGTAGAAGAATCAGGATTTGAATCCCAGGCAGTCTGACTTCAAAGGCCAATTTCCTTTCAAAAAAGTGGCTATACTGGACTTCCCTGGCAGTCCAGTGGTTAGGACTCCACACTTCCACTGCAGGAGGCCCAGGTTTGATCACTGGTTGGGGAACTAAGATTCCCACATGCCATGCGGCGCAGCCAGAAAAAAATAAAAAAAATAAATAAAAGGCTATACTTCCCAACATATATATTTATTTGCAGAAAAGTTTAATCTGGGTGGTCTCGAACTACATACCCCAATTCTCAAACTGGGACAAGAGATCAACCTTTGAACCCAAAGTGAACTAAGTTTTGAAAGAAAAATAAAAATTTTTTAAATAAACATTTATTGCATAGCTACTGTACGTACCATACATGCCTTCTATCACCTTCTCACTACCTTCTTATTTGCAGAAAATATCAAACGCTTTCCACATCCCTACATAGCACAGTCGCCCGCTCTCCAGCAATGCCTTTATCTATGTTTAAATACATATATTTAAACACATGCAGAAGGAGCTTGGGATGTAGGTGTACCCCTAAAACAGCAGGCATCTAACATGTGCTAAAATATGGATAAAGAAGATGTAGCACATATATATAACGGAATATTACTCAGCCATAAAAAGAAATGAAATTGAGTTATTTGTAGTGAGGTGGATGGACCTCGAGTCTATCATACAGAGTGAAGTAAGTCAGAAAGAGAAAAACAAATACCGTATACTAACACATATATATGGAATCCAGGGGAAAAAAAAAAAAAAGCTTCTGAAGAACCTAGGGGCAGGACAGGAATAAAGACGCAGACGTAGAGAATGGACTTGAGGACACGGGGTGGGGGAAGGGTAAGCTGGGACGAAGTGAGAGAGTGGCATGGACATATATACGCTGCCAAATGTAAAATAGATAGCTAGTGGGAAGCAGCTGCATAGCACAGGCAGATCAGCTCGGTGCTTTGTGACCACCTAGAGGGTTGGGATAGGGAGGGTGGGAGGGAGACGCAAGAGGGAGAGGATATGGGGATACATGTATATGTATAGCTGATTCACTTTGTTATACAGCAGAAACTAACACACCATTGTAAAGCAATTATAGTCCAATAAAGATGTTTAAAAAAATAAAATAAAACACCCTGACTGTAAGCAGACAGGGCTCCAGTTGACACTTTCTTCCAAAACCAACAAACCAACCCCGTCACATTATGGAGCACCGTGACTGCCAACACTGCCTGGGAACCTCTGTCCAAAATGGAATTCGAGTGGCAATCACCACGTGCTGGGTGCTGATTCAAAACACTGCTTCCCACAGCAGCACCTGATCGCCTTCTGCAATTTCTCTTCGGGAAGAAGTTCTTTTGTGGCACAGGTTTTTAACGAGGGGGCTGGTTTTGCTGGTGCTTTGAGTTGCTCTGTGACAAGTCATCAAAACCGTGAAAGCACCAGCACCCCTACTTTAAACAAGAAGTGATTAGACTTGCCAACTTGGAAGTTAGGCTGAGTCAGCTCTACAAGAGCATCTCTGCAGCCACGCTCCTCGGGAAGCATTCCCCCTGGGGGTGCACCCCAGGAACACAGACCCCCTCCCCAATCCACCCCCCCCCCGCCCCGCCTGCTCCAGAACTGGAAGCACCTGTTGCAGTCACGTGACTGAGTCAGCTCTCCACAGGAGCTGGGTCTGGTCCAAGTTTCGCAGACAAGGCTACTCCAGTCTGCAGGGGAGGATTTAACAGCTACAGCCCTAGAAGACTGAGAGACTTACGTAAGGTCAACTATACCCAGCAGAGTGGACAGAAGTCAAAATGGCAAGATGTCGGGAATAGCAAGAAGGCCCCCCACCACCCAATGTTCCCTCTAGTTAAATGTTTCAAATTGCACAGCTGTCATTCCTTGGTACTTATTAAAGGTAACTTTCCTAGGAAAAGTGGCTCTTTACACCATCCATCTCTCACACATTGGTGGGAAGGGAATTTTCTGTTCTTCTCCCAGACAGCTCTTAAACAAGAGGAAAGGCACCCTCCAAACAGACAGTTCAGGGGAAAGCTCACAGCAAGAGGCAGGTGCCCCAGAGGCAGAATTTCCCCTGCTCCATAAGCAGTATCCATAACACCAGTTGACTCTTGATTACCCAGCAGTTAATGATCCAAACAGGTTGCTCTAGGCCCCTGGCCTTTTCCTGTTCCCATTGCTTGCCCATGGCAATGTCCACCATATAATCCAAATTATAAATATATAAAAAGTTGAATTTTAAAGTAATTTTTTGTCTCTTGTTTTTTTTTTGTTTTTTTTTTAAATTTATTTATTTTTGGCTGTGTTGGGTCTTTGTTTCTGTGTGAGGGCTTTCCCCAGTTGCGGCAAGCGGGGGCCACTCTTCATCGCGATGTGCGGGCCTCTCGCTATCGCGGCCTCCCTTGTTGCGGAGCACAGGCTCCAGACGCACAGGCTCCAGACGCGCAGGCTCAGTAATTGTGGCTCACGGGCCTAGTTGCTCCGCGGCATGTGGGATCATCCCAGACCAGGGCTCGAACCCGTGTCCCCTGCATTGGCAGGCAGATTCTCAACCACTGCGCCACCAGGGAAGCCCTGTCTCTTGTTTTTAAACCCCTATATAAGAGGAATAATGAGTAAGAATTTTAAAATTCTTAATTAAAATAACATTTGGAGATTATCTATAGATTTCCTGTCTACCTTCACTGGTTTCCAATTAAGACTGGTAATTAGCAGTTGGTCATATATGGAATGTGAGGTTATATGAAGAATAACAAACGTAAGTATGAAATATTAAAAATAAGTATATAAAGAGGCAAGGTAGTTCTCAGGTTAAGAGCAGTCTCCCAAGTCACACAGACTAGGGCTAAGTCCCAGCCCACCACTCTTGCCAGCTATACGATTATAGGCAAGATACCTTACCTCTCAAAACCCAGCCCCTTCACTTTGTAAAATCAGGATAAAAATGGTACTGACTATATAAAATTGTTGGGAGGAAGAAAGTACAGGCTAATGCATGTACTTAGCTATATGATTTTGTATATTTTAAGGGCTCAATCAATATTAACTTTTATTGTAATGGTATTCATAGTACCATATTCATGAAAGCAAGAGCATCTACCTTTCAAAATATTCTAAGCAAATCAAGTTTATCTTTGTTAGCATGATAATGATCAAGTAGTTCTGTAACAATGCGGTTTTCTAGAGATATATATCAAAGTAGTAGGGGCAAAATGGTATGATGTCATTTTGGATTTACTTTCAAATACTATAGCAAAAAGGGGGACTAGTAAAGCAAGTGTGGCAAACTATGACTGTTGAATCTACGGGATAGGTATATGGTTCATTACCGCAATCTCTCCATCTCTGTGAATGTTTGAAAACCTTCATAATAAAAACGTAAAAAACAATCAATTGGTCTGTCAACAGATATTTATTAAGAACACTACAGGAGCCCAACATAGAACTGGTGCCATGAGATAAACTATTGTTTTTAAAAAAAAATCAGGCAAGCAGCAACTGTACCTTTCTGGCATGTCACCAAGAAGCACAAGCTAAGTAAAGAGAAGGGCTCTGATCTGTGAATAGAGATTTCACAGCATCACAGATGGCATTTATGCACCCGACTCACTGGAGAGCCTTAGCCTTTCTTAACCACAGTTCCTCATCTGAACCAGAGAACAAATAATAAATGTGAATGACTACTTTCTCATTCCTCCCAGGAGAAAACTAGTACCCTTCCAAATGCATCAGAGAGAAACTGTTTCATTATACATGATGGATGCCTTAGGGCATTAAGGCTTAATTCTCTTGCAGACCCCAACTGGGGAAGGCTGCTGGAACCTCCACTCAGAACCCTCTTGCTCTTAGTTTTCTCACAATTCTAGAAACCTCGATGCTCTTGTTTCTCGCCTAGTGCATGTTCAAAACAGCAAATCAGAAGGTGGAGATCTCCACAGCAGAAGAGTGACATCCTGATCACACGAGAGGAATCAAACACTTTATTAAAAATACACTCAGTGAACCAAAAAAGTAGAGCAGCCCAGGCACTTTAGAGAAAAGTGGCTCTAAAAGCCTCAGGAGTCCATTTATACCTTTTATTTCTAAAAGTTAATATTTACTGAGTACTTACGATACAGAGTACTTACAAGGACTTACATGCTTGTAATGATGATCCTCCAAGTCGCCAAAAAACAATTAAATTTTACCCAGTGCACTCTACTTCACACAGAGACTAAACCTTCAGAGTTCTGCTTCTCCACAGTATGATAGTGGGCAAGTTTAATTTCATTCTATTTATACATTTTTTTAAATTTCTATGATGACTATATACTACCTATTAGGCAAAAACATCTTTTAAAGATACTTAAGTTAAGGAAAATTTCATCCTAAATGGTATTAATTTTAAACATTTTTCATTCATACTTTGAAAGAGTAAAACCTCCACACTGATTCATTTTCCAAAGTTTTCAGATAGGTATGCCTCTTATGTAGGAGTTATCATCTTTGGTGTTAAGGAACAGGTAATCAATATGGTGAGAAGCAAAGTTACAGAGAAAAAAAAAATCAAAATAATTTAAAAGACATCTACTAAACAAGAAGAATAAGAAAAGGTTTCAGGAGAGTGGAGGGATTTAAGCTTGACCTCCAAGGGGGAAGGTGTGGGTAACAGGAACAGGCCAAATGATCCAGGATCCTCAAAGAGAGAGAGCAAAATGTCTGGGCTTCGCACAACAGGCATTGTAAGTTGCTAGAAAAGGCACTAATGCTTCTTTATTCATTCACTTAACAAACACTAATAAAAACAATTACAGGCACCATGAAAACTACTGTTCTATGTAATATGAGGGACACAGAGACCCAACAAACACAGATGCTACCCTCAAGCAGCTTATTATATAAAGCATCACTACAACATGCAAACACAGGACAGAAGTCAGTAGGTGCCATAAGACAAGGCAAAGGACCTCAGGAGATGAGTGGTGAACAGCAGAGGAAATGAAGCAAGCCTTTAACAGAGGAGGTGAAATAATGAAAGCTGTATTTTCGGAAGATTACTGGAATAATGGCTACCATTGATTGGTCACTCATCAAGTTAAGCGTGATGTAACTATATTTCTCATTGAATATTCACACTAATTCTGCCACGAAGACAACAGGTCCATTCTATAGATGAGGAAACTGAACCTCAGAGATTAAAGTACTTATCCAAGGTCACACAGCACATGTCAGGGCTAAGATTCAAACAGGTCTCTATGATTCCAAACTCAAGCTATTTCTACGATGCCGTATATAAATCTTTAGCGTGAAAAGCATATTTACTTAATTCAACTATTTGACATGCAACTTTAACAGATTGTAACAGACATTTCCACTTCCAGTCTTGTAAGAATTCCTATGTGGCTAAACGCATTCATCACCTCCTGACAGCACTATTTCTTTTTTTTAATATATGGTTCAGTTACTTAAAAGGATTCATTCTTTTTTTTTTAACTTTTTATTTTATATTGGAGTATAGTTGATTAACAATGTTGTGTTAGTTTCAGGTGTACAGCAAAGTGATTCAGTTATACATATACATGTATCTATTCTTTTTCAAATTCTTTTCCCATTTAGGTTGTTACATAATATTGAGCAGAGTTCCCTGAGCCATACAGTAGGTGACAGCACTCTTTGATTGTCCCCCCAATTCAATTACGCCTTTCTACTAAAGACCGCAATTACATTAATTTGACTAAGTCAGATTTTTTATTTTTCATGAAACGGAAATACATCCTAAAGGAGCCAAATAATCAAAATAGCAAATATGAGAAGATAAGCGTAATTTGTTCTACTTGAACAAACAGCTATAAGGAAAAGTTTAATCAAATATGGATTTTCCTGGGGCAGATGAGAAAGACCACTGTCATGACTTAGCTTTGTGATAGAATGAGCAAAGTGTAGGAATAGAAGAAAAGAGGAAGAGGTGAATCTACAAGGTACTTTTTATGAATGAAACACTAAGACTGAACAATACTCTGCCATGCAGAGGAATGAATACAAAATAAAAGGCTCTGCTTGCATGAAAGACTTGTGAAGTCCAGATGTACATTCATGAAACATCTAGAGAGAAAGAAAATACATAATAGTGTATTTCACTATGTCCAATCATCACGGAATGGGGGGGATAAAAACTGACCACTGGAACTTAGAGCCTTGAAAGCCCGGGAGGACTGTGATGACCGGAGAAGGAGGGAAAGGTATGAATTCCAAGCACAGAGACCATCGCAGACCTACAGCTCCACAGAATGGGAACTCTAAGTAATGACCAGAAGACTCAAAGAACTTCAGAACCAGAAGGACTCTCAGAGATCATGTGTCTGTGTTTTGTTTTGTTTTCTCAATAGACTTCACTCTTTAGAGAAGTCTGAGGTTCCCAGCAAAACTGAGTGGAAGGTACAGAGACTTCCCATTTACCCCCCGCCCCACACAGGCATACCCTCCCCATTATCCACGTCCCCCACCAGAGTGGCACATTTGTTACAACAGATCAACGAACATTGTCATATGTCTGTTGCACCGATTTGGAAAGCACAAGCCAAGGCACTGGAGTCCCCTACCCAAGGTCACATGGCCAGATGCTGTCAGAGAAAGGACCAAAATGCCTGGGTCCCAATCCTGTATCCTTTCCTGATAAACCACAATGCACTGGGTGAAGCATACATGGCCAAGTACAGATCCCCCGACATTCACTCCACAGGATGCCTGATTTCACTTGACCTGTAAATGTACTATTGTCGGCACCAAAACAATTTAACTCTCTTTCAGAAGCAGAGAGAAGTCTGCTTTTTCTCTGAGGCATCTTCTGTATTATTAGCACCAATGCCCATTGTCTAGACTCTACATGCTAATCACTAAGTCCCACAGCTTCTCTATTTTATGTAATTACTGGCATAATATTACAACCAGCCAAACAATACTCATCTGCAGAATGAAACTGTGATTTTTTTCTTCCTGGAGCCAGATCCATGAGGTGTTTTCACTGATAAAACCCATATGAGATCTCTGCCTCACGCCAAGAGATTCCCCACAGTATTTTTAAATGTTAGTAATAAATATCAATACAATGTTGATGGGTTCATTGTTTGAAACAGGGCAACTGCATATCCCAAGGATGAGCAAAGTCTGCCTTCCTTGGCAAGAGTAAAGCTCTGTGCTTTCCCAGTGACACTTCAAAGTTTGATGAAGAGAAGTTTCTCAAGGCCGGGGCCTCCCAACTTCTATGGCCCTCGTCTCTTTCACAAAGATGTGGATAGTGCTGAGTGTGCACTAGGTACTCTACATATACGTGCTGGATGGAAGGGTTTGAGAGTATAGTAATAATTACCTCCTGAAGAATCAAAACTTTTTGAAAAAGGAAAATAAACTCTGCTTATAAAGATACAAGACTAAAATACATTTCTTGTTTCTTTGGAAAATTATCAGAAGCATTTCAGTTTCTCCCTAAATACTGAAGAAAAAAAAAAAAATCTCCCCTCAAAACGCCAAAATAGACAGAGCTGGAGCTACTTTGTCAAATACAAATATATAGAGGATTGTCCCCTTCCTCCCTGAGTCCACAACACAAACTTAATAATCTCCAAGGAAATATGAATATGTTCTTTCTCCTACCAGAAAATTAACTAAATTACTCTTTCTGGTAGACAATATCACATCTGCGGGTATTGGGATCTTTAGGGTCTTCCCCCTCCAGTCTCTGAGACCATGGAGAAGATACTCTTGGATAAGTTTCCAAAATCATCATCAGGACCACTGTTTGACTATATTTTTCCATTTAGCCACTGGCATTATTTGAATAAAATATGCTCCATTTCAGATACAATGCACTTTTCAGATATATACACCTATTTAACTGCCTTACACTCCTGATTTTTCCAATATGCCTTCACAATATGCTTTGCACGTTTGGTGAGATATTTCAACTAGAAAATAAAAGGCTAACTTCTCCCCAAATTTGCTTACAGAAGCTTTGGTAACCAAATACAAAAAACTATGACATATAAAAGATATTAAAGTAAAGGTAAAAGTGACAGAGAAAGGATTTCTCAAAAAAGTAATACAGTCGTCCCTCGGTATCCACAGGATTCGTCCCGGGAGTCCCATGGATACCAAAATCTATGGATGCTCAAATATCTTACAGAAAATGGCACAGTACAATCAGCCCTTCAGGGATGCGGAACCCGCGGATACAAGCCAACTGAATATAGTAACGGAAGATTCCCTGCAACTCTAATTGATGTGGGTCACTCTGGCTTACTGCAGGGTTCTAAATCTGCAGTGTTCATGAGAACCATCTGGGGAGCTTGTGAAAATGTAGATTCCTGGGCTCCTCCTCTCATATGGGTAACGAAAGCTATTGTGGAGCTCAGGAATCTGCATTTTTAACAAGCATCTCAGGTGATCCTGACTCAGGGCCAGAGCCCAGCCGAGCTCCTACAAAGCTAACGGTAAATGGAGGTAACGCAATCTATTGGAATAAATCAGCAAAGACAGAGCCTGAGTCTCAAGTCCAGTACTGCCTCTAACCAGCCCTGTGACCATAGCTTTACCTTCCTTAGGTCTCCAATTACTCGTCTGTAATACAAGGTGCTATCTGTGAGACTGATACCTAAGATGCCTTCCTGCTGTGAAACTGTGACATGTTTAAAAAAATAAAAGAGGTAGCTTTATAAATGCGGACACTATTTATTTCCCTAGGAAACAGTGTTTGACATATTCCTAAGTAATGTTTATACAAGGATCTCTACATCAGAGGTAATAGTCTGCAGACCTTAAACATGCCAGACACCTAGTTCAATGCCAAATGTTAGACATTGAATGAAATCACACACTTACACACCCACAAACACACCCCTGGCCTTGTGGCCATGGGGCAGGAGTTGTGTCCACTAGGTGTTCAGTTGCAAAGCTTACCTGAATCTGAATTACAAGAGCAGTTAATTTGGATATTTTTACCAGACATTAAACACCACAATCTTGACATTATTAACCACATTCCAGGAGAACCAAAGCACCACTTAAGCGGCACCTTTTTAGGAAGTAATGACCAGAGGCTGCTCTTATCTCAGACTTTGCTTTAGGGGAAGTAGGCCTGACTCTACAAAGACAGAAGTTGCAGCCCAGGAGAGTCTCAACACTTAAAAATCTGTATAGTTTGTTGGAGCAGAGATGAAACATTTATCCTTCTCGTGCGACCACTTTGGTTTCCAGGGAAATGACTGTTAATGGCTGAGGCAGGCAGAGGAGAGGTACATTCACAGGTGCACACACACCACACACCAAAGTTAACTGAAAAATTTCAAAGTGCCTTTTTATGCCTTTAACTCAAAGATGAACACATTTCAAGGTGACCCAATCCTCCAGTGACAGGCAGCGTTTTAAAAGGGCCAGCGCTCTCCACTTAAACAATTTCTAGTGACACGTCTAAATCGCATCCTCCAGGGCTCTCTCCACTGTCTCGTTGACTAGTCTTTCTTTCCCAGCAGAGGTATCCCATTTCAAATGAGCGCTTGAAGTTCGCCTTCCCTCCTAACAATTAAAATCCACAGAGCTCAGATGCTTTAAAAAAAAAAAGTTTTTTTTTTAATTAGCAGGCACCATGGAAAACTTTTAATTATTTAATTATACAACAAACCCACATGATTATAGTTCTTTCTGGTTACCAAAACAGTATCAGAACAATAAAACACAGCCTCACCATTCATGTTTATAAGCAAATGGTAAAAGACTTCTAAGGTAAAATCAAAGTTCGAGTTCAGAAAAGGATGCCCAATTTAAAACCTAAAAGCGTACATGATCATTATATTGACTCTGTGGATGAATTTCATACGTAGAATACGAAGGGTTTTTTTTCCTTCTTTCTTCACTAAAATATTACTGTTAGCCATTACAGAATGAGAAGATTACACTAGAAATCTGAAAATTGGGTTCCTATAGTTAATGAAACATGCCAGGCTGTTCTGGGTAAGTTCCTTTGCAGAAACTACTCCCTGTCACAGCCATCCTTTCCAAAAACCTCCCCTGGACTATCTGTAAATTCCTCCATCACTTTCCGATCTGATTCCTTCTATATGGTCACCTGCATCCTCCTGTGATGACATACACGACAGTGTCCCTTCGTTGACTGTGAGCTTCAGGAAAGCAGAGACCAGGCTATGGTCACTCTGGTATCCCAGCCATTACCATGAGCAACAAGTAACCAGTGCCAGGAACAGCAGGAACTCTACTTTGTTTTTTTGGGGGTTTTTTTTTTTAAATGTGTATAAGTTTATAATACATAAGAATAAATTTTTTAAATGTATTCTGGTCCCCTCCCCCTCCTAAACAATTGTCCTAACCCCCCACCCTGGGAGGGTGGGAGTCATTTGAGCCAGGTCAGGAGGGGGACTCACTATGGCCCAGAGTGGGCTATGGGAGCCCAACAAGCTAGGGGGGCACTTAAGCACGGGGGGGTAGGCCAGAGTCCAATCGCAACACAGAGGGTGTCTGCACGAAGGGACGGGGTAGCCAGACGTGGGAGTCGAGACAAGCAGGAAAAGGAGGCTATCTACATGGATGGGCAGCCTGATCCAGAGAGCAATAGATAGACCTGCTGGGGGGTATCAATGTGGGCAGCAGCCTGATGCAGGCAGGCGGAGCCCAGGCTGGATGAAGGTACCCAGCTCAGAGTGTCAGAACCTGAGTAAGTCAAGAAGAATGTCTACTGGCCGTGGAGTATGTAAAGCCCAGCATGTGAAGGGTTTCAAATATGCAAAGAGAGAAAAATGGAACAAATCCGTGGCACTGTACTGGAATTGGAGGAATCAGTCTGAACTCATGGTTTTCACTATATAGAGAGATATAGATAGATGATAAGTAGACAGTTAACAGAAGTAAATGTGTGGGTGTATGTGTGTACATATTCTCTAGCTCTACCAAGTAAGGGGCTTAGGAGCAGAGACATTCCAGTCACCATGAGCATACCTACCGCCCAGATCCTGGCATCTAAATACGATTATCCACTGAAAGAAACGCTCCTTGGAGAAAGAGCTGACTCTAGTGCTGGGGCAGGGAAAGTATAAGATAAGCCTGGGACACCTTGTTAAGCCAAAAAAGAATGAAGTACTTCAAAAATAATCGTATACATTAAAAAAATAATAATAATAATGGTACACGTCAAAAAGAGAGAGAAACTAGGATGAAGGGGCTCCCCTTAGCAAAATCTAAACAATTTGAGTATTAAATAATAATAGTAACAATTACAACCCATTTGGAAAAAATAGGAAACCTCAAATATATACTAATATAAACAAACATAAATAAATTGAAAATCTGCAGAGAAACAGGGTACTTAAATAGTTTCAGAGTACCACCACATAAAATACACATGAATTACAAAGGTTAAAAAGTAAAAAAAAAAAAAAAAAAGTAACTTTACAGTGGTAAAGCCCAGGAGACAGCACCTTAATCGAATAATCAAAATGAACACCATCAATAATGAGACAAATCAATATCATGTGCTACCTAACAGGATGCAATGAGAAGAACACAGCATCATTTCTGTGAAATTCCTGCCAGAGATGAATAATCTGTATCTAACCACGAAAAAAACACTGCAAACAGAAACGGAGGAACATCCTATAAAGTAACTGGCCCGTATGCTGCAAAAGTCAATGAAACACTGAGCAATCATTTCAGCCTGAAGACTAAAAAGACACAACAGTTAAAGGCAACATATGATTGTGAAATGGATCTTTTTAAATAAAAAACATTGTTTGGACAACTGGCCAAACGTGAATGAAGTTGGTGGATTGGATGGTAATAATGTATCCATGTTAAAGGTCTCACTTTGAGGACTGCAGGGTTGTTGCAGCCTTTGAGGAAACTGCCCTTACCCACAGGAAATACTCAAGTATCCAGGGGTGGTGAGGCATCATGTCAGTCAACCGTGTTCCTCAGGTGGTTCAAAGGAAAAAGTTCTTTCTACTGCACTTACAACTTTCCTAAAAGTTTGACATTGCTTTAAAGTTAAAAAAAAAAAAAAAGTACAGCAAAAAACTTTTGTTATTCTGGTTTATAATCAATACAGGTTTCCCCTACTATCTGAAAGTAGAGGGCTTCTAGGAAACCTTTGGTAAGCCGAACTGGCACAAAGTGAAAAGTATCACCCACTTTCCGAAAGTTCTCATTATGCCATTTTGCTTTTATGGAAGACCTATGTTAGTAGGTCTAATAACTTTCTGTAAAAGCAAAAATTCTTTTGAATTTCTTTCCGTTAGTGAAAACAGGTACTAACGCAGGCATTTCAGAAGTGAAGTGGCGTAAGGTAACCAAGTGCAGTGGGATACCTGTACTCAGTGGAAGATAATAAATTCATCATGTGTAAGATCAGAATTACATAAAAATAATTATTTTCATATTATCTTTCTTCCCTAGTACCTAGAATATTACATATACACACAGAGGCAGCTATGGTGTAAAGCAAAGAATAAAGAACTTGTACTCAGATGTTCTGGATTTGAATCATTACCTATGAAGTGAAAATAACAACTCACCCCAAAGGATTACTGGGAGAATTAAAAGAGGTAATGTTTGCAAAAGTATCACATTAAACCTAAAGAAATATACATATACTAAGTATTAAAAAGAAAAAATATTGGATTCAGATATAAAATCCACACTAATTTAAAATACGGCACAAATCAATTTTACAGTTAAGAAGTCTCCAGTTAACTCCACTTGGGAAATCCCCTGCAGAAATCTAAAAAATTTTTAATTCTATTTTTACCTAATCTTCAATGCCCTTCTGTCTCACAAAAAATAAACAACAAAAGGGATTCTGGAAAGGTAATTCACGTTGTTTCTCACCTGAAATCTATAGACTCCTTAAACTGCCTTGTTTATAACTAAAGAGATTCCAGTTCTCAGGAAACTATAAAAAGAGGTCCCAAAATTAGAAATCCAAAAAAACACACCGAAAAAAGACAAAAAACAAAGACAAAAAAGTCTCCTCAAATCAACAAAACATAATTATCAAAATTTTTCTCGATCTTCCTTTCTTTCTTTCTCTCTCTCTATCTCTTTCTTTCTTTTTCTTTCTACACCTAAAGATCACATCAAGAGACACGATTGGTTTTTAAACCCAGGAAGCCAAAGTTAGCTCAAAGACTACAGTATGAGAGCTGGGGTTTTCAAAAATACAAAGAGACAAGAAAAAGAAAACCAACCAACCAACAAAAAAACACCCTGACCACTTGGAGCTCACGCGCAGGTCCCCACCCCATGACGCTCTAAGGCACGTCAGCACACCTACCTGAAGAAATCCCAGAGGAAGGCTGGCTTTAAGATGCCACCCCAGAAAGTTTCTTATTCAGTTACATCTAAGCCTAGTCTCATAATCCACCAAAGTTTGGATATTTCCATTCTCCCTCAGGATAAACTTCATCTTCCCCCAGACAAACTGCAATGGTTAAGATGTGGGTTATGCAACAAGACCTACTGTATAGCACAGGGAACTCTACTCAATATTATGTAACAACCTAAATGGGAAAAGAATTTGAAAAAGAATAGATACATGTATATATATATATATATATATATATATATATATATATATATATACACACACACACACATATATATATATAACTGAATCACTTTGCTGTACACCTGAAACTAACACAACATTGTTAACCAACTATACTCCAATATAAAATAAAAGTTAAAAAAAAAAAGATATAGGTTATGGTAATAAAACAAAAATCTTTCACATAGACACAGGCAAATCAAAGCTAAGAAAGTCACAGTAAAATTATTCACTAGCTATCGACTTGCCTTCTCTTACATCACAGATCGAGTGCCCCAGGCAGCACCAATAGACCAACTGCAGTGGGGAAGCACGTAGTGTTAGCACCAAACCATCTAGGTGTGAATTCTGGCTCTGCCACATTAGCTCTGCCTAACTGGCTTTTGGCAAGTTACTTCAAACTCTCTATACCTCAGTTTGCACATCTGTAGAACAGAGATCATAATAAAATCTTCACAGGGCTGTTGTGAAGACTAAATGAGATAATGCAAAAAGCACTCAGTATAGTACCTGGCGCAGAACTAAAGCTCTATGGTAACCACCATCATTATACCCAGCACCTAGGCATAGTGTCTAGTGTTAAATAAAGAATTATCGTGCAAGCAACCCATGCTTTGCCTAACTTTAAAGTTAAAGATTCCAGTCAAAAAAAATTTTTTTAAACTTTTCTAAGATAACTTTGCAGTGGAAAAATCACCACCACCAAAATCAGAAGCATTCTACACCAAAGTTATGCCTTAGCACAAGTGGCAGAAATGAGCTCCTTACATTTTGATTCTTATCTAAGTTCTTAAAGGGAAAATAAAAGTTACAATGCCAAGAGGGCCAGAACTCTGTTATGGCAACTCATTTAAGGTACAGTTTAGGCACAACTATCTAATTTCTTAAATAGACAAAAATAAATGGAAAGTAACTGCATATCACATTTGCACTTATTTTAATTGTAGTTTTGGCTCGATGCCCAGCTAGGGATCGGACATAGCTCTGTGAAAGCAGGGACTACCCTTGTCCGTCTTGTATCCCCAGAGCCCAGGGTAATACTACCCAGTTCACAGTCGGTACTCAATAACTATTTTTTAGATGAATAACAGTGCTTCGTAAAATACAAAATCCCATCTTGCTTCTTGGTTTGGCAACTAATCCAAAACTGATCTCGTTTATCTGTATTTTAAGCAAATAAACTGCCCTTTCTGTTTGTTCTGACTTGGATTACAAAAAATGCCCCTACGGAGCAAAACATTCCTCAGTAATCATGGTCCCTGATCATTCCAATTGTGGATATATGCCTAAAACAATCTCTTTTTACTGCAACACAGGAAATTCGTACAATTGTCCCCATCCCGTCCCACTTAAAAATCAGTTTTCAATTAGTTTTTTTCTGTTTTTCAGATATCTTTGAAAATTTCCTTTCTGTACACAAGACCTTACAGATATAAAGACAGATACAGAGCAGAGACCCTTAGAAGTCACCTAATACAACACCCCCATTTTCCAGATGCCTCCAAAGAAAATCACATTTGAAAGGAAGCCACACTGCCAACATCCTTCGTAAGCCTCTTGAGGTCTCTTTAAAGACAGAAGTAACAAAATCGAATTGTAACGTTATTCAGAAAAGAGGGAGAAGATAGAGACTGAACAGCACCTGTCCACACACAAGGGCCCAGGTGGACACCCCAGTGCTCCCAAGCAAGGAGTAGTTCTAAATCCACTCCTTCATTCAGCAGGCATGTTTGTGGGCCTTCCGTGTGCCAGACACTATCCTAACTGCCTGGGATACATCAATGAAGAAAAGAAAGATCACTGCCCCTGCTTCACCTACATTTTAGGCAAAATTTAACAGGCATCTAGCAGAATAAAGAAAAGAACATCATCGGTCCATTTTAATAGAATGCAAAGGGCCAGAAGCACTCCATAGAGCCATAAAGATCTTTAAGCCAGTGGTTCTCAAATCTGAGTGCATTTCAGAACCACTTCAAAACCACCCAGAATGCCAGGCCTCACCCCCAGAGTTTCTGACTCATTAAGAGATCAATGTGGCCTGAGAATTTGCATTTCTAATGAGCTGTCACCTAATGTTAATGCTGTAGGTCCCAGAACCACACTCTGAGAACCGCTGATCTGTTCAAATAAAGCAAGTAGCCTGGCCAAAGCCACAGGCTGGAGCTAGACCAGATTTAGTGTTCTTCTTCCTTCTGATTCCAAACTGGTCAAGCCTTCTCCATAGGAGGACACAGCTGTCACCTACCCACTTAACGGCAAACACTGCCCAAAGAAAAAGAGGTTTTTAGCTTTATGTATAAGTTGGAGAAAATCAGAAATTAATGTTTTAAGTAGAAAATATCTTAAACAGATAGGATTGATCACTAAACACTGACATAAAAATGAACATTAGAGAGTCTGTTCTTTCTTTCTCATGTCCAATGGGTCCATAAAAGAATGTTTTCCTTGAAGGTTTTATCATGAGGGTCAGATTCAGTCTCAAATGAACCTATTTATTAAAAAAAAAAAAGTCTATTAACTAGAAGTATATACATGCACTACAATATAAATTAGTGACTGTATCAGTAATAATTTTAGTTTTGTTCTAATTGTATTTTCTAAAATTTTTACAATAAACATGAATTCCTTCGTAATAAGGGAATAAAAGTTTATTTCTTTAAGAAAGTGTTTATTTTAAAAGACTTTTAATTAGAAAACTCTATAAAAGGCATCAACTAATAAACTGCATAAATTAATACTGAATGATTTTTTTTCCTAGTACATAAATATTTCAAATAATTTATTTTAGCATTTTAGGCCAAATCTCTGTCTGGATTAATGATTAATACCAATGAAGGAAAAACACCCTTGAAATATATCTGATGTTATTTAAACAAAGAGAATAAAACAAAACTATGATCATTTAAATAGCTGCATAAAAATCACATTTACTATTATTCTACATAGCAATTGATTTTCGTCTATACTGTTACTTTTCAACAAATGAATGGATGTAATTCTAATTCTTGCAAATAAAGTAAAAAAAGTTCTATGTCAACTATACCTCAATAAGAAAAAGAAAGAAAAAGGTTTGTGTTTCTTGAAAGAAAAATAAACTGCTAAGTTTTGGGGAAATAACAGTGCATCAAATGGCGAACAAAGTCACACAGCCGTACCCTGAAGATACCAAGGTGACTAAGAACTACAGCCCAACCCTATCCCCCGCCCATCATCTTTCTGGATCTTCCAATCTAGGGAACTCCTTTATTACTATACTAAAGTCCACATTCCAAAGATAGAACTAGAGTTTAAAATATAACCTGCTAAAAGGGCAGTGAGTAAAGGAGAATCAGTTTGGTGAGGAAATCACTTGCCTTTATAAAGACAAGCTCTTACCATTCGACAAAAGTTCTGGACCATCTCATGAAGCCTAGACTCCAATTAAAACAGTCACTTTTAAAGAAAAAAGTGTACCCGTATGACTTACATACAATTTATAGCTAATTTTCTCAAAACTGGCCCCTAAAAACAGAACTCTCCTTTTAATACTATTACTGTACATACTTACTTGGTACATTGTGAGTACCTAGTAAACTATTATATACTTACTACATATATATAAAATACTATTATATACTTACTACGTACTCACAATGTGCCAAACAACATCTTCTCATTTAATCTCCAAACCACTTTATGAGGTAAGTGCTACTATTAGAATCATTTTACAGATTAAGAAATTTAAGCACAGAGTGATTATTTGTCCAAAGTCACAGAGCTAAACTGAAGATCCAGGATACCGACATGCAAGCTATAATACTTAAACTGAGATCCTTAACCTTTGGCTCCATCATGGTTTTGCTATGTTTGAATTACAAATTTTTCACATTTTGGGAAATCAAAACTAAGTTTTCTTGCCAGAAATATTTTAGAACACCAATGAAATGAAATAAATGGCGAAATAATCCAAGCACTTTTAGAAGTCGCTGTACTTCTAAAAATCATACAATTTACATTAAGTTATATAGTCCAGAGACAACTTTTCCAACAGCACGATCACTCTGGGGATACGGCTGTGTTAACAATTACCTATGGAAACCCGGCATTAAGCCGCACAAGATAATTCTATTAGGAGCGTGGAAGGGAGGTTTTCATCTGGTTTGTTTGGGGGTCTTTGCGGGTTTTTTGTTGTTGCTGTTCTTCGCAACCAGGTGAGCTAATGAGCTGGAAGATCAAAGTCTAATCCTTTCCTATTCCTTCAGCTTATAAATATAAGGCTTGGGAGTCAAGGCTTGCGGGGTCCACGTGCGCAAGGGCTGTGTCTCCCAGGTGCGGCCCCCCGAGCCTGCGCCTCCCGCCCTGGGGAGCACGCGCCACGGGGACCCCTGGCCAGGGTACCGGGCGGCGCGAGGCTCGAAGAGACAGGGGACTGGGAGCAACGGAGAGGGGAGGGAGCGACCGCGGACCCTTACCGAGCTCCGTGCCCCGCTGGTGCGCCGACATGGCTGGACCACCACTGCACCGCCGGCTCCCACGCGCCCGCCCGCCTTAGCTCTGCCCTTCCTGCTTCCGCGCGCGCGCCCCGCACACCCCGCCCTCTCCGCTCTAGGGGCGGAGCCACCGGCCGGGACGCGGAGGCGGGATCCCGGGTTCTTTTCTCTGCCGGGAAAATCCGCTGCGCGCGTTCCTCGGTTTTCTCCACCGGGTGCGGAACTCGCGTATTAACTCCCGCAAAACATGCTGCCAGAACTCGTGGTGAAACCCTTAAGTTGCTGACTGTACTGAATAAAAGCATTTGGAGACTTTTCACAGTAGGATTACAGAACAAGAAGGGAGAGGATCCTTCCAATTACTGCCTGAGACCAGAGCTCGAGGACCCCACACCTGAAACGGGAGCGGTGATCCCTTAGACTGGTAAGGGCGGCCAACCAGCAAACTGGGGCCCGGTGCCCTGTGACTTCTACGCTTGGCTTCCTGAAGAGAAGCAACTCTGTGGCCTGAAAAACCAGGGGGCCTAGGAGTGGGAACAACTGGGGTCTCAGCTTTGCTCTGGCAGCGATTAAGTGTGACACTGGGCCATCAACTGCCTTTCTAAGCTTCAGTGTCCTTATCTGTAAGAAAGCACCTTGACAACATCTTTTTTTATTATTATTTATTTATTTATTTTTGGCTGCATTGGGTCTTCGTTGCTGCGTGCAGGCTTTCTCTAGTTGCGGCAAGCGGGGGCTGCTGTTCGTTGCGGTGCGCTGGCTTCTCACTGCGGTGGCTTCTCTTGTTGTGGAGCACGGGCTCTAGGCGCACGGGCTTCAGTAGTTGTGGCACGTGGGCTCAGTAGTTGTGGCTCATGGGCTCTAGAGCGCAGGCTCAGTAGTTATGGCGCACGGGCTTAGTTGCTCCGCGACATGTGGGATCTTCCCTGACCAGGGCTCGAACCTGTGTACCCTGCGTTGGCAGGCGGATTCTTAACCACTGCACCACCGGGGAAGTCCCTTGACAACATCTTGGAGCTCTAAAATTCTGATTCTGTGATACTAAGAATTTTTTCAGCCTGACTTTTTTTGTGAGCAGGAGGTTAAAGTCATCTGGAGTCACTCAACACAGGCTACTAATCAACTCTGTACTCACGGTCAGAGACAGCTCCACTCTGCTTAAAGAAGGAAATCTCTTAGTTATGGCTTGTTTACCATGAGCCAGTTAATATGCTAGGTACTTTCAGAGAGATGATAGCATTCGAATCCCAGAACAATCCTGCCAAGTATGTACTGTATGTCCATTGCTCTACCTACAGACACCAAAGTTATGAACAGAGGCATCCTGGTGTAATGGAGCAGACTCCAAACGGGTCCAACTCAATACACCAGCAATTCCACCTAATGACTAGCTGGTTCCAGGAACGTTACTGCCTGTAAAATGGGGATGTTCAAAATAGATTTGAGTTGCAAAGGTGTTGTACATGTGTAAAGCATCTAGTACAACACACATCATGGCACATAGTAGGTGCTCAACAAATGGAAGCTACGAATGTTACTGTCAGCTTCACACAGCAATTATAGGCTACATAGGAAAGGTAATCCCAGTCTTTTCCCCCCCACACATAGCTGCCTCTCAGCCTTGTCAGCACAAAGTTATTGTCAAACATTTTGAAAGTGTCTGCATCCCATTCATTTATATAATAGCATTTTACCTATTTCTGTCTTCACCCTGAAAGCCCCGAGCTGGCCTAGCATTCACAGCTAGACCACCGTGTTCCCCAGTAGAACATAAAACAGTTTCACAGAACACCAACATCAGGCAAGGCCATTGTGCCCCTGATAAATCAACAGAAGCAAGACCCCTTGTAATCACGTCTGAACACAAAAAATGAACATTGTCCAAACCACAGAAATGACCAAACAACCCCCTAATCCTGGCTGTTATAAGTGACTGTCGCTTCTTTACTTGTCAGTTTTAGCCTCACCCCATTCTTCTTGTATTTTAGATAAGAATTAAAATGCCCTGTCGGGGGCTTCCCTGGTGGCGCAGTGATTGAGAGTCCGCCTGCCAATGCAGGGGACACGGGTTCGAGCTCTGGTCTGGGAGGATTCCACATGCCACGGAGCAACTAGGCCCGTGAGCCACAATTACTGAGCCTGCGCATCTGGAGCCTGTGCTCCGCAACAAGAGAGGCCACGATAGTGAGAGGCCCGCGCACCGCGATGAAGAGTGGCCCCCGCTTGCCACAACTAGAGAAAGCCCTCGCACAGAAAAACGAAGACCCAACACAGCCATAAATAAATAAATAAATAAATATTTAAAAAAAAAAAAAAAAAAATGCCCTGTCGGAATTATCACCCCTTCCTGCCAACATCAATGCAGAGCAATGGCCCACTTCCTTGAACTTTCCCCAAATCACCAAACACAAGCCCAAATCCTATGTCATTTCTGACACCCTCTAACTGAGACACCTCACAGTTCCCCTGGTGAGTATTCTCCCTTATTGCAGCAAGTCAGTAAACCCAAATTTATACCTGGTGATCTTTGGCTGGAGAGGCCTGAAATCCCTAAAAGATACAAAGACAATAAATGGAATTCTATTTTTTAGAGGCAGATAACAACTCTAAGCCAGATTCCAAGCCATTCATTATGCATTCATGGATAATGTAAATGTATTAAAACAAACCCAAAAAAGCTGTGAGATCCTTAGTTGGAAAACCAGAATCAGGACAGCCTCCTCTAGCAAACATTTTTGCAATATATCTGACAAGAATTTCTCAAGGACTTTTCTAAAACTGGCCTGTTGCACAGTACTAACCTGGAATTAATCTCTACAGTTTGAACGTATGTCAAATTGGCAGCATTCAGAGACAGTAGGGATGGAATGCAAAAAGTGAGGTTTTTTTAAATGAAGAAATGTTGCTAAGTTTCACTTTGTGGACTTCCCTTTTAAATGTATTGCTTTCTGAAACTTCTGAAGTATCCATCCTTAAGGTAAGGCCTCTCAGCTCTTTGGACCACTACTACATTGGAATCTCCCAAAAGTTTTTTTCCTGAAACAGATTCTAGGCTTCACCACAGCGCTACTGAATCAGAATCTCTAGGACCTTGGAATCTGTATTCTTAACAGATTCCCTCAGATGATGTTTATGCAAGCTAAATGCCAAGAATCACCAACCTAGAGGCAGAGAAACTATGCATGCAATCTGGAGCTAAAGACCAAACTGGCTCTTACAAGAGTAAAATTGTCTTTATTGTATTCTTTTAACCCATTTTGCATGCCATTCCTTTTTGTGGATATGTTTTTAAATAAAAAGTTACCAGATAAATTACTTATCTTCCCACCCCCACTTCTCCTTCAGTGAAAATTAAAGCTCTAAGAATATATGTCATATTTATCTTGAAACCTCAAGAACATACCTGGCCTGGGAGACAGGAATAATCCAAAAGTTAAAGGCCAAAGGGCATGAACTATTGGGTTGGCCAAAATGTTCATTCAGTTTTTTCTGTAAGATGGCTCTAGTGGCACTTAGTTGTCTTTAACTTCATGCAAAACAATTCTGTGGGACTTCCCTGGTGGTGCAGTGGTTAAGAATCCGCCTGCCAATGCAGGGGACATGAGTGCGAGCCCTGGGCCGGGAAGATCCCACATGCCGTGGAACAACTAAGCCCGTGCACCACAACTACTGAGCCTGTGCTCTAGAGCCCGTGAGCCACAACTACTAAGCCTGCACTACACAACTACTGAAGCCTGCGCGCCTAGAGCCCGCACGCTGCAACGAAGAGTAACCCCCGCTCGCCGCAACTAGAGAAAGCCGGTGCACAGCAACAGACCCAATGCAGCCAAAATAAATAAATTAAAAAAAAAAACAATTTTGTTAGATTGTATGTGACAGCTGTCCTATCAGCATGCATTTAAAAAAAGACATCAAAATTGGCGAATTTTTGTATACCCATTTTAATATTGAAGATGGAAGAAAAAAGTAACATTTTCGGCATAATATGCTTTATTATTTCAAGAAAGGTAAAATGCAACTGAAATGCAAAAAAAGATTTGTGCAGTGTGTGGAGAAGGTGCTGTGACTGATGGAACGTGTCAAAAGTAGTTTGTGAATTTCTCCCTGGTGTATGCTCCACAGTCGGGTAGACCAGTTGAAGTTGATAGTGATCAAATCGAGACATTAACTGAGAACAATCAACGTTATACCATGTGGGAGATAGCTGGCATACTCAAAATATCCAAATCAAGCATTGAAAATCAATTGCATCAGCTTGGTTATGTTGATCGCTTTGATGTTTAGTTTCCACGTAAAGCAAAAAAAAACCTTCTTGACCATATTTCTGCATGCGATTCTCTACTTAAACGTAATGAAAATGTTCCATTTTTAAAACAAATTGTGACAGGCGATGAAAAGTGGATACTGTACAATTATGTGGAACGGAAGAGATTGTGGGGCAAGCGAAATGAACCACCACCAACCACACCAAAGGCTGGTCTTCATCCAAAGAAGGTGATATTGCATATATGGTGGGATTGGAAGGGAGCCCTCTATTATGAGCTGCTTCCGGAAAACCAAACAATTAATTCCAACAAGTACTGCTCCCAGTTAGACCAACTTAAAGCAGCACTCGACGAAAAGCATCTGGAATTAGTCAACAGAAAACACATAATCCTCCATCAGGATAATGCAAGACCGCATGTTTCTTTGATGATCAGGCAAAAACTGTTACAGCTTGGCTGAGAAGTTCTGATTCATCTGCCGTATTCACCAGATGTTGCATCTTCAGATTTCCATTTATTTCGGTCTTTACAAAATTCTCTTAATGGAAAAAACTCCAATTCCCTGGAAGACTGTAAAAGGCACCTGGAACAGTTCTTTGCTCAAAAAGATAAAGTTTGGGGAAGATAGAATTACAAAGTTGCCTGGAAAATGGCAGAAAGTAGTGGAACAAAAGGGTGAATACGTTGTTCAATGAAGTTCTTGGTGAAAATGAAGACTGTGTCTTTTATTTTTACTTAAAAACCAAAGGCACTTTTTGGCCAGCCCAATACTTGTGTTCGCTTGGTCATACGCCCAGGGCCTACTACAGTATTTGTTAGATGAATGATCGTATATTACTGTTTGTGCTGCTTTCTTATAGTATCCACTGTTTTAACAAGTCCAATTTTATTCGACTGTAGTCTTTATGATTTCTTAGAGCAGTCATTCACAGGTTCCTTAGGTAAAAATTCACTTAGATTATGGATTGTCAACAGTATTTCTAAATCGGATGGGGGAAAGTGTAGAAACAGGGAGGACTAGGGGAGAGTATGAATATTAGAATCAAAATATTTCAGAACTGCAGAGAGACTTCTAGAACATCTAGTTCCTACTTCATGGTGAAATAAGAAAAATAAGAATTATACTGCCTCTTTTATGAAGTTTTATTCAATTTAAAGTACAGTCCTGACACTATGCCCTTCACTACCAACTTGGATTTTAAAATGACCTTTCTTTCATGAATATTGTGCTGGTAGGTGTTTTAATAGCCTCACTTGGCAAAATTAGAGTCAGACCACTCAGTCTTGCCACCGACCCCCACCTAACCCCCCCTGCCTTTTTTATCTATTTTTACACCAAATCCCAAAGTTGGGGAATCACTGATAAATACATAACACTAGCTAATATAAAGTGCTTCGTATGAGTTAAGCCCATTCCATCAATTATTTGATCCCTCCCCACCAAATCTGTTCAAACCCAGGCAATATAACCTACAGACCACACACTTACTGTTCCAACTATTTCTTTGAAGCCAAACTCATTAGACAAGTCATTTAACCTCTGAAATAGTTTCCCATATGTATAATGGAGATACTACCTATCTCCACTGGGTTATTGGAGAGATTAAAAAGCAACAGTATTTTGGGCTTCCCTGGTGGCACAGTGGTTGAGAATCTGCCTGCCAATGCAGGGAACATGGGTTCGAGCCCTGGTCTGGGAAGATCCCACATGCCGCGGAGCAACTGGGCCCGTGAGCCACAACTACTGAGCCTGCGCGCCTGGAGCCTGTGCTCCGCAACAAGAGAGGCCACGATAATAAGAGGCCCGCGCACCGCGATGAAGAGTGGCCCCCACTTGCCGCAACTGGAGAAAGCCCTCGCCCAGAAACGAAGACCCAACACAGCCAAAAATCAATAAATTAAAAAAAAAAAAATGCCACCTCAAAAAATGCCACTTTGGCATAAATATGGTTTTGAGCTGAAAGCCATTGAAAATCAGCAGATGCAGGAAGAAATCTTCCCTCCCCTTTTCTCCCTAAAAGCAGGGCATGAATTTTCCCTGAGACCGGGGCCCCCTCGCCCGAACCAGGAAGAAGAGAGTGACTCTTGTCACCAAAGGTGGAGAATGGGCACTGAGGTGAGTCTACATAAACAAACCTTATGAAAATAGCGCTTATCTCCCATCAGTTTCCCCATTCATTTCCTACTCACTTTCCTCCAAACCCCCTTTCCTTTCTTAAAAATGGAATATAAGCCCCCAAGTCTAACTACTTCTTTGAGTTTCACTTCCTTCCTGTTGGACTCTTTCACATAGAAAATATTCATTAAAATAATTGATGTTTTTTCTTCCATTATTCTGTCGTTTGTCAGTTTACATTGCAGGCCCCTACGAATAAACCTAAGAGGGTAGAGGAAAGAAATTTCCTCTCAGACATTAGCAATGAAGGGGAAAAAATGTTTTAGTGGTGACATGGGAATGAACTTTGGAGTTGGTCAAATCATCACAATGGTCACATCAGTCATCTATGCTGAGCAACCCTCCCTTGGTATTCTTGTCCTGCCTCTATTTCTCATGATATCTGGTAGCACTGCAGTGCCCAGGAATGTAATGAGCTCTCTCCAAGGTGCGGCCTATATGCAGATATTATTTTATAAACTATTTCCAGAATCTTGTTCAAGGTAAAACCATACAATTCATGTTCTAAGTTCGAAGGCAGCTCAGCTCACAGAGAAGACCTTTGAGAAAGCACAACATGCTTACGGGTCTCTGGCATGGTATCAATGTCAGCCTCTAGACTGTGTCAAAAGCAATTCTGCACTCCCTCGTATTGACCAAACGTGGGTAAAATACCTCTTCTGGTGCTTCCTTCTCTCTGATGATGTAGCTACCTGGGAGCCTGTAAGAACTCACTAATAACTATGCTTTCTAAGAGCAGTTTCTGCTCTCACTCAAAATTGTATAGTTTTTCTTTAATCATGTGGATAGCTTCAAGATTAGTTTTTTGGATTTGGTATTTTTTACAATGGGATAACTTGATAATATATCTGAGAATACCCTTCCCAGTAATTCTAGTCTCCTTGACATCAGTAAGATACGGAAGAGAAAAACCTTTGTAAAATGGTGTTAAGGAAAATTATCCAAAAGCCTGAAAAAAACTAAAGGGACTTTTTGCCTGTTCTTTCTTAGTTATGCTAGGGTTTGATTATCAGGCCTGCCTGCGGATTATCTGAATCTCTAGGCAGGTACCTTTGCATCTTTGTTTAACTTGTTATTTACTATTGATAAAGGTATAGTGTAATTCTGAAGGGGTTGATGTTAATTGGTACCTTGATTTCTGTCAGATAGCAATACAAATAATGTCTGTTCAGTAGGGATGCAAATGATTCCTTTCTGATGGAAAATACAATTTCCAAAATTCAGAATGTTAGCTGATTTTCCCTACAGAACATTAGCTATTTTTTATCTAAAATCAGTAATCCTATTTAAGAATTCTTCCAGCTACTATAAAAGCTTCCACCCCATTTAGTTCTTTTGAATCAGCACTACCATCATGCCAGTTCTCTTATTAATGGGTTCATTAAATCTGTGACATATACTCATTTTACATTTGCATGAGAGTCATGAGTTTAATTTATGAAAATGATACTTTGACAAGGAGCAATTGTGAGTAGCACAATGTGCACCAGTCAACAAACCATGGGCACACAAAGTAAGGGCTACCTGCATGGACATACACACCAAAAAACTGGTCACTTTCAAACAGTATCTCTGCTATCTTTTCCCTGCTTTTATTTGGGTTCATAAGAGCTCAGACTTCCCAATATCTAGTAGATATGTTAAGTTTCTCTGTTAAAAATATGTAGGCTTATATTTGTTTTAAGTTCATATATTATTTTTAATCAAAATTTTGGACTCTGCCCTTTTCCATAGGATAGTTAGTGCCTAGTGATTTGAGGGTGGGTCTGATAACAGGCTCCTATCCAAAGCTGAGATTTATTCTGGAAAGTTTAAGCCTGCAGCTCCATACTGTAGGTGTCCTTACACCTACAACACTGAGGTGTCCTTACTCACCACCACCTCCCTGCCCTGCTTGTTCCCGCTGTCTGCCTGGAGAGAACCTGGGGAGAACCTCCACCACTGCCCCACTCTTCCTTCTTTTTGGTCTTCCCCCTTACTTGGGGAGATTGCTTGTACACTTCTGCTTTTCCTTCTCCCTTCCCTTTGCCCCTCTTTTACCAAGTCTAATCCTACTCCTTTGATGGGACTATTTCCCTTGCAATCAACTTCACTGCAATTGTTTTGATTAGTGGTTATTGGCACCATTCCCCTATCAAAAAGAACTAATCAAACACCTGACCTGGTGGGTGGGGATCAATTCCACTATGACGAGCAAAGGAGAGCTGAGAGGACACTGATTTCATAAATGGACTCGTGAATGTTTTAGTTATAAAGAGTTTTGTGTCCCTATACCATTTAGTAATTGTAGGCCTGTGAAACTGAATTTTAAATTAACAAAAACTCTGCATTGTTCAATTCAAAGGATAGATTCTACTTACTATTTTGTACCAGAACAAATGTTGAACTGGCACCAAAGATGAATGACACATCCTACCAGCCCTCAACGAGGTCACAGTCCAATGGAGTTGAGAGGCATGTACATATAACATGCAAGATTTCTTTTATAAATATTGCAGAGGTATAAACCAGGTGAAATTAAGGCATAATTAGGGAGAAACACATGATTTAAGAATCTAAAAAGGCTTACCGGGGGCATTACATTTTATTTTATTATTATTTTATTTTAATGAAGTCCTGTTGCATTTTATATTGAGTTCTGTGATCCATTTAATGTATATGAAAAGTGTAAGGTCTTTGTCTAGATTCATTTTTTTTTTTTTTTTTTTTTGCATGTAGCTGTCCAGTTGTTCCAGCACCAAAATGACACACGGAGAAACAGACAATCTCAATAGGCCTGTATCTATTAAAGGATTTGAAACTATAATTAATAACCTGCCAAAAAGAAAGCACTAGGGCCAGATTGTTTCACTGGTGAATTTTAACAAATATTTTAGGGAAAATGTATGCTTATTCTCTAAAAATAAAACTAGAATGAATACTTTCTAACTCATTCTATGAAACCAGCATTATCCTAACACCAAAAGCATACAAAGCATTACAAAAAAAAAAGGAAAAATTCAGACAAATGAATATAGTTGCAAAAATCCTGAACAAAATATTAGTCAATCAAATCCAACTATGTATGAACCGAATTATACACCATGGGCAAGTGGGATTTCTTCCAGGTATACAAGGCTGGTTCAACATAAGAAAACCAACTAGTGTAATTCATCACATAAACAGGTTAAAGAAGAAAAACTACATGGTCCTATTAATAGATACAGAAAAAGCATTTGACAAATCCAGCATTCATTCATGACAAAAACGTTCAGTAAACTAGAAATAGAAGGGAACTATTGCAACTTAAGAATGAGAATTTACAAAACACCTACAGCTAATATAATATTTATTAGTGAGAAACTAGATGCTTTCTCACTAAGATTAAGAACAAGGCAAGGGGGCTTCCCTGGTGGCGCAGTGGTTGAGAATCTGCCTGCTAATGCAGGGGACACGGGCTCGAGCCCTGGTCTGGGAAGATCCCACATGCCGCGGAGCAGCCAGGCCCGTGAGCCACAACTACTGAGCCTGCGCGCCTGGAGCCTGTGCTCCGCAACAAGAGAGGCAACGATAGCGAGGGGCCCGCGCACCGCGATGAAGAGTGGCCCCCGCTTGCCGCAACTGGAGAAAGCCCTCGCACAGAAACGAAGACCCGACACAGCCAAACATAAATAAATAAATAAATAAAAAGAACAAGGCAAGGATATCGCCTCTTAACACATTTTTTCAACATTGTCCTAGAATTCACAGCTAATATAATTAGACAAAAAAAGGAAATTAAAAGTATATAAATTGGAAAGGAAGAAATAAAACTGTTTTTGTAGATGACATGATCATCTATGTAGGAAATCTCACAGAATCAACAAAAAACTTTGAGAACTAATAAGCAATTATAGCAAGGTTGCAGGATACATTTTTCACGTATACAAATTAATTGCTTCCCTGTACACCAGCAATTTACAACTGGGTTTTGAAATTAAAAAACACAATATCATTTACATTAACACCCAAAAATGAAATACTTAGGTATAAGTCGAAGAAAATATGTGTAATATCTATATGAGGAAAAACTACAAACCTGTGATGAAAGAAATCCAATAATTTACATAAATGGAGAGATACTACATGTTCATGTATAGGATGATCAAAATTGTTAAGACGTCAGTTCTTCCCAACTTGATCTACAGATTTAATTAATCCCAATCAAAATCCCAAGTGATCTTGTGGATATTGACAAACTGATTCTAAAGTTTGTAAAAACCCAGAATGGCTGACACAGTATTGAAGGGAGAGAACAAAGTTGGAGGATTAACATTACCCAAAATCAAGACTTACTATAAAGTTAACAGTAATCAAGACAGTGTGGTATGGGCAAAAGAATAGACAAATAGATCAATGGAACTGAATAGAAAGCCCAGAAATAGACCAAGACATATACAGTCAACTGATTTTGACAAAGGAACAGAGGCAATATGATGAACAAAGATAGTCTTTTCAACAAACAATGTTGGAATAACTAGACATCCACATGCAAAAAAAAAAAAAAAAGTGAATTTAGAAACAAACCTTACACCTTTCACGAACATTAAGTGAAAATAGAGCACAGACCTAAGTATAAAACACAAAGCTATAAAACTTCTGGAAGATAACATGGAAGAAAATCTTCCAACTCTACAACACTCTGGAAAAGGCAAAATTATGGAGACACTAAAAAGATTAGGGGTTGCCAGGAATTAGGGACAAGAGAGGAATGATGAACAGGTAGATTACAAGAATTTTTAGGGCAGTGAGACTATTATGTATGAGATTGTAATGGTCAATACATGTCATTATACATTTATCCAAACCTATAGAACGTACAACACAAATAGTGAACTCTAATGTAAAACTTAATTAACAACAATATATCAGTATTGGTTCCTCACTTGTGAAAATGTACCACTAATGCAAGATGTTAATAATTGGGGAAAAGGGAATTGGGCGTTGGCAGGAGAATAGAATAAATGGAATCTCTATATCTGCTTAATATTTCTGTAAACCTAACACTGCTCAAAAAAAAGTTTCTAATTAAAGAAATAGTGGCAGAGAGAGTTGTAGCTTTGTAACAAAGTGCTGATTCATGAAGGTTTTAGAGATTTAACAAAAATGCAGTAAGTGATTGCTTAGGGCTAGGAGGCTTGTGGGGATAGTAGGGTGATAGGTATGGGATTTCTTCTTGAGGTGACAAAAATGTTTTAAAATTAACCGTCGTGATCACTGCACATATCTGTGAATATACTAAACACGACTGAATTTTACACTCTAAATGGATGAGTTATAATCATATGTGAATTATATCTTAATAAATTTGGCTAAAAAAATTAAATGGCCTAGATCTGTGTTATTAAATTAAATAAACAGCACTTAATAGTTTTTCTATAGCTGAAGTGTATGCTGTAAGGTTCTAACATATGACTTCTTCCCAGGAAGTCAATAAGGTTTAAAAGTATACAATTTCAGAGTTAATATCAATTTTTTACAGATTTCAATGACAAGAGAATCACAGATGCAAGGGCCAAGAGCCATTAAAATAGTTTCCTTCCAGATCACAGACTAATGAATAAGATTTCCAAATGTCAATATTGATGACATGGAAAAGTATACACTATTAATTTGGAGTGAAGCTGTCAGCATTTATTTTTGAATGAAAACGATTACAAAACCCTCTTCCCCAAACACACACATACAAATGCCGAAGAGTGCATCCTCCTTCGTGAAGCTACCAACTCAGCAGCCTTCAATGAAGGGCATACAAAAGATGGAGCGCACTACAAATTTCCATTGTTGCCACCACCTCAATAACAGAGGAGTGGCTTTATCATCGGAAGTAATCGAAAGAAAGAACAGATGGACGTCTGGTTTACGGGGACTCACACAGTAAGCGTCACCCGAGGTGGAGGGCTTGCCACGAATAGAAATTAGGTGTTAGAAAGAGGGAACATGAGCGCAACAGAGAGGAAGACGGTTTGGAGAAGGGATGCTCAATTATTTTATTCGGTTGTTTTATTTTGTGATATATGTCTGACAAACTGATTGCACAGAATCGCATTCTCTTACTGAGTGAAACTAATTAGTGTAATTATTTTAAATTGAGGCTATCTTATAAAAAAGCTGAAGAACTCGGGGGCTTCCCTGGTGGCACAGTGGTTGAGAATCTGCCTGCCAATGCAGGGAACATGGGTTCGAGCCCTGGTCTGGGAAGATCCCACATGCCGCGGAGCAACTGGGCCCGTGAGCCACAACTACTGAGCCTGCGAGCCTGGAGCCTGTGCTCCGCAACAAGAGAGGCCACGATAATAAGAGGCCCGCGCACCGCGATGAAGAGTGGCCCCCACTTGCCGCAACTGGAGAAAGCCCTCGCCCAGAAACGAAGACCCAACACAGCCAAAAATCAATAAATTAAAAAAAAAAAATGCCACCTCAAAAAATGCCACTTTGGCATAAATATGGTTTTGAGCTGAAAGCCACTGAAAATCAGCAGATGCAGGAAGAAATCTTCCCTCCCCTTTTCTCCCTAAAAGCAGGGCATGAATTTTCCCTGAGACCGGGGCCCCCTCGCCCGAACCAGGAAGAAGAGAGTGACTCTTGTCACCAAAGGTGGAGAATGGGCACTGAGGTGAGTCTACATAAACAAACCTTATGAAAATAGCGCTTATCTCCCATCAGTTTCCCCATTCATTTCCTACTCACTTTCCTCCAAACCCCCTTTCCTTTCTTAAAAATGGAATATAAGCCCCCAAGTCTAACTACTTCTTTGAGTTTCACTTCCTTCCTGTTGGACTCTTTCACATAGAAAATATTCATTAAAATAATTGATGTTTTTTCTTCCATTATTCTGTCGTTTGTCAGTTTACATTGCAGGCCCCTACGAATAAACCTAAGAGGGTAGAGGAAAGAAATTTCCTCTCAGACATTAGCAATGAAGGGGAAAAAATGTTTTAGTGGTGACATGGGAATGAACTTTGGAGTTGGTCAAATCATCACAATGGTCACATCAGTCATCTATGCTGAGCAACCCTCCCTTGGTATTCTTGTCCTGCCTCTATTTCTCATGATATCTGGTAGCACTGCAGTGCCCAGGAATGTAATGAGCTCTCTCCAAGGTGCGGCCTATATGCAGATATTATTTTATAAACTATTTCCAGAATCTTGTTCAAGGTAAAACCATACAATTCATGTTCTAAGTTCGAAGGCAGCTCAGCTCACAGAGAAGACCTTTGAGAAAGCACAACATGCTTACGGGTCTCTGGCATGGTATCAATGTCAGCCTCTAGACTGTGTCAAAAGCAATTCTGCACTCCCTCGTATTGACCAAACGTGGGTAAAATACCTCTTCTGGTGCTTCCTTCTCTCTGATGATGTAGCTACCTGGGAGCCTGTAAGAACTCACTAATAACTATGCTTTCTAAGAGCAGTTTCTGCTCTCACTCAAAATTGTATAGTTTTTCTTTAATCATGTGGATAGCTTCAAGATTAGTTTTTTGGATTTGGTATTTTTTACAATGGGATAACTTGATAATATATCTGAGAATACCCTTCCCAGTAATTCTAGTCTCCTTGACATCAGTAAGATACGGAAGAGAAAAACCTTTGTAAAATGGTGTTAAGGAAAATTATCCAAAAGCCTGAAAAAAACTAAAGGGACTTTTTGCCTGTTCTTTCTTAGTTATGCTAGGGTTTGATTATCAGGCCTGCCTGCGGATTATCTGAATCTCTAGGCAGGTACCTTTGCATCTTTGTTTAACTTGTTATTTACTATTGATAAAGGTATAGTGTAATTCTGAAGGGGTTGATGTTAATTGGTACCTTGATTTCTGTCAGATAGCAATACAAATAATGTCTGTTCAGTAGGGATGCAAATGATTCCTTTCTGATGGAAAATACAATTTCCAAAATTCAGAATGTTAGCTGATTTTCCCTACAGAACATTAGCTATTTTTTATCTAAAATCAGTAATCCTATTTAAGAATTCTTCCAGCTACTATAAAAGCTTCCACCCCATTTAGTTCTTTTGAATCAGCACTACCATCATGCCAGTTCTCTTATTAATGGGTTCATTAAATCTGTGACATATACTCATTTTACATTTGCATGAGAGTCATGAGTTTAATTTATGAAAATGATACTTTGACAAGGAGCAATTGTGAGTAGCACAATGTGCACCAGTCAACAAACCATGGGCACACAAAGTAAGGGCTACCTGCATGGACATACACACCAAAAAACTGGTCACTTTCAAACAGTATCTCTGCTATCTTTTCCCTGCTTTTATTTGGGTTCATAAGAGCTCAGACTTCCCAATATCTAGTAGATATGTTAAGTTTCTCTGTTAAAAATATGTAGGCTTATATTTGTTTTAAGTTCATATATTATTTTTAATCAAAATTTTGGACTCTGCCCTTTTCCATAGGATAGTTAGTGCCTAGTGATTTGAGGGTGGGTCTGATAACAGGCTCCTATCCAAAGCTGAGATTTATTCTGGAAAGTTTAAGCCTGCAGCTCCATACTGTAGGTGTCCTTACACCTACAACACTGAGGTGTCCTTACTCACCACCACCTCCCTGCCCTGCTTGTTCCCGCTGTCTGCCTGGAGAGAACCTGGGGAGAACCTCCACCACTGCCCCACTCTTCCTTCTTTTTGGTCTTCCCCCTTACTTGGGGAGATTGCTTGTACACTTCTGCTTTTCCTTCTCCCTTCCCTTTGCCCCTCTTTTACCAAGTCTAATCCTACTCCTTTGATGGGACTATTTCCCTTGCAATCAACTTCACTGCAATTGTTTTGATTAGTGGTTATTGGCACCATTCCCCTATCAAAAAGAACTAATCAAACACCTGACCTGGTGGGTGGGGATCAATTCCACTATGACGAGCAAAGGAGAGCTGAGAGGACACTGATTTCATAAATGGACTCGTGAATGTTTTAGTTATAAAGAGTTTTGTGTCCCTATACCATTTAGTAATTGTAGGCCTGTGAAACTGAATTTTAAATTAACAAAAACTCTGCATTGTTCAATTCAAAGGATAGATTCTACTTACTATTTTGTACCAGAACAAATGTTGAACTGGCACCAAAGATGAATGACACATCCTACCAGCCCTCAACGAGGTCACAGTCCAATGGAGTTGAGAGGCATGTACATATAACATGCAAGATTTCTTTTATAAATATTGCAGAGGTATAAACCAGGTGAAATTAAGGCATAATTAGGGAGAAACACATGATTTAAGAATCTAAAAAGGCTTACCGGGGGCATTACATTTTATTTTATTATTATTTTATTTTAATGAAGTCCTGTTGCATTTTATATTGAGTTCTGTGATCCATTTAATGTATATGAAAAGTGTAAGGTCTTTGTCTAGATTCATTTTTTTTTTTTTTTTTTTTGCATGTAGCTGTCCAGTTGTTCCAGCACCAAAATGACACACGGAGAAACAGACAATCTCAATAGGCCTGTATCTATTAAAGGATTTGAAACTATAATTAATAACCTGCCAAAAAGAAAGCACTAGGGCCAGATTGGTTCACTGGTGAATTTTAACAAATATTTTAGGGAAAATGTATGCTTATTCTCTAAAAATAGAACTAGAATGAATACTTTCTAACTCATTCTATGAAACCAGCATTATCCTAACACCAAAAGCATACAAAGCATTACAAAAAAAAAAGGAAAAATTCAGACAAATGAATATAGTTGCAAAAATCCTGAACAAAATATTAGTCAATCAAATCCAACTATGTATGAACAGAATTATACACCATGGGCAAGTGGGATTTCTTCCAGGTATACAAGGCTGGTTCAACATAAGAAAACCAACTAGTGTAATTCATCACATAAACAGGTTAAAGAAGAAAAACTACATGGTCCTATTAATAGATACAGAAAAAGCATTTGACAAATCCAGCATTCATTCATGACAAAAACGTTCAGTAAACTAGAAATAGAAGGGAACTATTGCAACTTAAGAATGAGAATTTACAAAACACCTACAGCTAATATAATATTTATTAGTGAGAAACTAGATGCTTTCTCACTAAGATTAAGAACAAGGCAAGGGGGCTTCCCTGGTGGCGCAGTGGTTGAGAATCTGCCTGCTAATGCAGGGGACACGGGCTCGAGCCCTGGTCTGGGAAGATCCCACATGCCGCGGAGCAGCCAGGCCCGTGAGCCACAACTACTGAGCCTGCGCGCCTGGAGCCTGTGCTCCGCAACAAGAGAGGCAACGATAGCGAGGGGCCCGCGCACCGCGATGAAGAGTGGCCCCCGCTTGCCGCAACTGGAGAAAGCCCTCGCACAGAAACGAAGACCCGACACAGCCAAACATAAATAAATAAATAAATAAAAAGAACAAGGCAAGGATATCGCCTCTTAACACATTTTTTCAACATTGTCCTAGAATTCACAGCTAATATAATTAGACAAAAAAAGGAAATTAAAAGTATATAAATTGGAAAGGAAGAAATAAAACTGTTTTTGTAGATGACATGATCATCTATGTAGGAAATCTCACAGAATCAACAAAAAACTTTGAGAACTAATAAGCAATTATAGCAAGGTTGCAGGATACATTTTTCACGTATACAAATTAATTGCTTCCCTGTACACCAGCAATTTACAACTGGGTTTTGAAATTAAAAAACACAATATCATTTACATTAACACCCAAAAATGAAATACTTAGGTATAAGTCGAAGAAAATATGTGTAATATCTATATGAGGAAAAACTACAAACCTGTGATGAAAGAAATCCAATAATTTACATAAATGGAGAGATACTACATGTTCATGTATAGGATGATCAAAATTGTTAAGACGTCAGTTCTTCCCAACTTGATCTACAGATTTAATTAATCCCAATCAAAATCCTAAGTGATCTTGTGGATATTGACAAACTGATTCTAAAGTTTGTAAAAACCCAGAATGGCTGACACAGTATTGAAGGGAGAGAACGAAGTTGGAGGATTAACATTACCCAAAATCAAGACTTACTATAAAGTTAACAGTAATCAAGACAGTGTGGTATGGGCAAAAGAATAGACAAATAGATCAATGGAACTGAATAGAAAGCCCAGAAATAGACCAAGACATATACAGTCAACTGATTTTGACAAAGGAACAGAGGCAATATGATGAACAAAGATAGTCTTTTCAACAAACACTGTTGGAATAACTAGACATCCACATGCAAAAAAAAAAAAAAAAAAAAGTGAATTTAGAAACAAACCTTACACCTTTCACGAACATTAAGTGAAAATAGAGCACAGACCTAAATATAAAACACAAAGCTATAAAACTTCTGGAAGATAACATGGAAGAAAATCTTCCAACTCTACAACACTCTGGAAAAGGCAAAATTATGGAGACACTAAAAAGATTAGGGGTTGCCAGGAATTAGGGACAAGAGAGGAATGATGAACAGGTAGATTACAAGAATTTTTAGGGCAGTGAAACTATTATGTATGAGATTGTAATGGTCAATACATGTCATTATACATTTATCCAAACCTATAGAACGTACAACACAAATAGTGAACTCTAATGTAAAACTTAATTAACAACAATATATCAGTATTGGTTCCTCACTTGTGAAAATGTACCACTAATGCAAGATGTTAATAATTGGGGAAAAGGGAATGGGGCGTTGGCAGAATAGAATAAATGGAATCTCTATATCTGCTTAATATTTCTGTAAACCTAACACTGCTCAAAAAAAAGTTTCTAATTAAAGAAATAGTGGCAGAGAGAGTTGTAGATTTGTAGCAAAGTGCTGATTCATGAAGGTTTTAGAGATTTAACAAAAATGCAGTAAGTGATTGCTTAGGGCTAGGAGGCTTGTGGGGATAGTAGGGTGATAGGTATGGGATTTCTTCTTGAGGTGACAAAAATGTTTTAAAATTAACCGTCGTGATCACTGCACATATCTGTGAATATACTAAACACGACTGAATTTTACACTCTAAATGGATGAGTTATAATCATATGTGAATTATATCTTAATAAATTTGGCTAAAAAAATTAAATGGCCTAGATCTGTGTTATTAAATTAAATAAACAGCACTTAATAGTTTTTCTATAGCTGAAGTGTATGCTGTAAGGTTCTAACATATGACTTCTTCCCAGGAAGTCAATAAGGTTTAAAAGTATACAATTTCAGAGTTAATATCAATTTTTTACAGATTTCAATGACAAGAGAATCACAGATGCAAGGGCCAAGAGCCATTAAAATAGTTTCCTTCCAGATCACAGACTAATGAATAAGATTTCCAAATGTCAATATTGATGACATGGAAAAGTATACACTATTAATTTGGAGTGAAGCTGTCAGCATTTATTTTTGAATGAAAACGATTACAAAACCCTCTTCCCCAAACACACACATACAAATGCCGAAGAGTGCATCCTCCTTCGTGAAGCTACCAACTCAGCAGCCTTCAATGAAGGGCATACAAAAGATGGAGCGCACTACAAATTTCCATTGTTGCCACCACCTCAATAACAGAGGAGTGGCTTTATCATCGGAAGTAATCGAAAGAAAGAACAGATGGACGTCTGGTTTACGGGGACTCACACAGTAAGCGTCACCCGAGGTGGAGGGCTTGCCACGAATAGAAATTAGGTGTTAGAAAGAGGGAACATGAGCGCAACAGAGAGGAAGACGGTTTGGAGAAGGGATGCTCAATTATTTTATTCGGTTGTTTTATTTTGTGATATATGTCTGACAAACTGATTGCACAGAATCGCATTCTCTTACTGAGTGAAACTAATTAGTGTAATTATTTTAAATTGAGGCTATCTTATAAAAAAGCTGAAGAACTCGGGGGCTTCCCTGGTGGCACAGTGGTTGAGAATCTGCCTGCCAATGCAGGGAACATGGGTTCGAGCCCTGGTCTGGGAAGATCCCACATGCCGCGGAGCAACTGGGCCCGTGAGCCACAACTACTGAGCCTGCGCGCCTGGAGCCTGTGCTCCGCAACAAGAGAGGCCACGATAATAAGAGGCCCGCGCACCGCGATGAAGAGTGGCCCCCACTTGCCGCAACTGGAGAAAGCCCTTGCCCAGAAACGAAGACCCAACACAGCCAAAAATCAATAAATTAAAAAAAAAAAATGCCACCTCAAAAAATGCCACTTTGGCATAAATATGGTTTTGAGCTGAAAGCCATTGAAAATCAGCAGATGCAGGAAGAAATCTTCCCTCCCCTTTTCTCCCTAAAAGCAGGGCATGAATTTTCCCTGAGACCGGGGCCCCCTCGCCCGAACCAGGAAGAAGAGAGTGACTCTTGTCACCAAAGGTGGAGAATGGGCACTGAGGTGAGTCTACATAAACAAACCTTATGAAAATAGCGCTTATCTCCCATCAGTTTCCCCATTCATTTCCTACTCACTTTCCTCCAAACCCCCTTTCCTTTCTTAAAAATGGAATATAAGCCCCCAAGTCTAACTACTTCTTTGAGTTTCACTTCCTTCCTGTTGGACTCTTTCACATAGAAAATATTCATTAAAATAATTGATGTTTTTTCTTCCATTATTCTGTCGTTTGTCAGTTTACATTGCAGGCCCCTACGAATAAACCTAAGAGGGTAGAGGAAAGAAATTTCCTCTCAGACATTAGCAATGAAGGGGAAAAAATGTTTTAGTGGTGACATGGGAATGAACTTTGGAGTTGGTCAAATCATCACAATGGTCACATCAGTCATCTATGCTGAGCAACCCTCCCTTGGTATTCTTGTCCTGCCTCTATTTCTCATGATATCTGGTAGCACTGCAGTGCCCAGGAATGTAATGAGCTCTCTCCAAGGTGCGGCCTATATGCAGATATTATTTTATAAACTATTTCCAGAATCTTGTTCAAGGTAAAACCATACAATTCATGTTCTAAGTTCGAAGGCAGCTCAGCTCACAGAGAAGACCTTTGAGAAAGCACAACATGCTTACGGGTCTCTGGCATGGTATCAATGTCAGCCTCTAGACTGTGTCAAAAGCAATTCTGCACTCCCTCGTATTGACCAAACGTGGGTAAAATACCTCTTCTGGTGCTTCCTTCTCTCTGATGATGTAGCTACCTGGGAGCCTGTAAGAACTCACTAATAACTATGCTTTCTAAGAGCAGTTTCTGCTCTCACTCAAAATTGTATAGTTTTTCTTTAATCATGTGGATAGCTTCAAGATTAGTTTTTTGGATTTGGTATTTTTTACAATGGGATAACTTGATAATATATCTGAGAATACCCTTCCCAGTAATTCTAGTCTCCTTGACATCAGTAAGATACGGAAGAGAAAAACCTTTGTAAAATGGTGTTAAGGAAAATTATCCAAAAGCCTGAAAAAAACTAAAGGGACTTTTTGCCTGTTCTTTCTTAGTTATGCTAGGGTTTGATTATCAGGCCTGCCTGCGGATTATCTGAATCTCTAGGCAGGTACCTTTGCATCTTTGTTTAACTTGTTATTTACTATTGATAAAGGTATAGTGTAATTCTGAAGGGGTTGATGTTAATTGGTACCTTGATTTCTGTCAGATAGCAATACAAATAATGTCTGTTCAGTAGGGATGCAAATGATTCCTTTCTGATGGAAAATACAATTTCCAAAATTCAGAATGTTAGCTGATTTTCCCTACAGAACATTAGCTATTTTTTATCTAAAATCAGTAATCCTATTTAAGAATTCTTCCAGCTACTATAAAAGCTTCCACCCCATTTAGTTCTTTTGAATCAGCACTACCATCATGCCAGTTCTCTTATTAATGGGTTCATTAAATCTGTGACATATACTCATTTTACATTTGCATGAGAGTCATGAGTTTAATTTATGAAAATGATACTTTGACAAGGAGCAATTGTGAGTAGCACAATGTGCACCAGTCAACAAACCATGGGCACACAAAGTAAGGGCTACCTGCATGGACATACACACCAAAAAACTGGTCACTTTCAAACAGTATCTCTGCTATCTTTTCCCTGCTTTTATTTGGGTTCATAAGAGCTCAGACTTCCCAATATCTAGTAGATATGTTAAGTTTCTCTGTTAAAAATATGTAGGCTTATATTTGTTTTAAGTTCATATATTATTTTTAATCAAAATTTTGGACTCTGCCCTTTTCCATAGGATAGTTAGTGCCTAGTGATTTGAGGGTGGGTCTGATAACAGGCTCCTATCCAAAGCTGAGATTTATTCTGGAAAGTTTAAGCCTGCAGCTCCATACTGTAGGTGTCCTTACACCTACAACACTGAGGTGTCCTTACTCACCACCACCTCCCTGCCCTGCTTGTTCCCGCTGTCTGCCTGGAGAGAACCTGGGGAGAACCTCCACCACTGCCCCACTCTTCCTTCTTTTTGGTCTTCCCCCTTACTTGGGGAGATTGCTTGTACACTTCTGCTTTTCCTTCTCCCTTCCCTTTGCCCCTCTTTTACCAAGTCTAATCCTACTCCTTTGATGGGACTATTTCCCTTGCAATCAACTTCACTGCAATTGTTTTGATTAGTGGTTATTGGCACCATTCCCCTATCAAAAAGAACTAATCAAACACCTGACCTGGTGGGTGGGGATCAATTCCACTATGACGAGCAAAGGAGAGCTGAGAGGACACTGATTTCATAAATGGACTCGTGAATGTTTTAGTTATAAAGAGTTTTGTGTCCCTATACCATTTAGTAATTGTAGGCCTGTGAAACTGAATTTTAAATTAACAAAAACTCTGCATTGTTCAATTCAAAGGATAGATTCTACTTACTATTTTGTACCAGAACAAATGTTGAACTGGCACCAAAGATGAATGACACATCCTACCAGCCCTCAACGAGGTCACAGTCCAATGGAGTTGAGAGGCATGTACATATAACATGCAAGATTTCTTTTATAAATATTGCAGAGGTATAAACCAGGTGAAATTAAGGCATAATTAGGGAGAAACACATGATTTAAGAATCTAAAAAGGCTTACCGGGGGCATTACATTTTATTTTATTATTATTTTATTTTAATGAAGTCCTGTTGCATTTTATATTGAGTTCTGTGATCCATTTAATGTATATGAAAAGTGTAAGGTCTTTGTCTAGATTCATTTTTTTTTTTTTTTTTTTTTGCATGTAGCTGTCCAGTTGTTCCAGCACCAAAATGACACACGGAGAAACAGACAATCTCAATAGGCCTGTATCTATTAAAGGATTTGAAACTATAATTAATAACCTGCCAAAAAGAAAGCACTAGGGCCAGATTGTTTCACTGGTGAATTTTAACAAATATTTTAGGGAAAATGTATGCTTATTCTCTAAAAATAAAACTAGAATGAATACTTTCTAACTCATTCTATGAAACCAGCATTATCCTAACACCAAAAGCATACAAAGCATTACAAAAAAAAAAGGAAAAATTCAGACAAATGAATATAGTTGCAAAAATCCTGAACAAAATATTAGTCAATCAAATCCAACTATGTATGAACCGAATTATACACCATGGGCAAGTGGGATTTCTTCCAGGTATACAAGGCTGGTTCAACATAAGAAAACCAACTAGTGTAATTCATCACATAAACAGGTTAAAGAAGAAAAACTACATGGTCCTATTAATAGATACAGAAAAAGCATTTGACAAATCCAGCATTCATTCATGACAAAAACGTTCAGTAAACTAGAAATAGAAGGGAACTATTGCAACTTAAGAATGAGAATTTACAAAACACCTACAGCTAATATAATATTTATTAGTGAGAAACTAGATGCTTTCTCACTAAGATTAAGAACAAGGCAAGGGGGCTTCCCTGGTGGCGCAGTGGTTGAGAATCTGCCTGCTAATGCAGGGGACACGGGCTCGAGCCCTGGTCTGGGAAGATCCCACATGCCGCGGAGCAGCCAGGCCCGTGAGCCACAACTACTGAGCCTGCGCGCCTGGAGCCTGTGCTCCGCAACAAGAGAGGCAACGATAGCGAGGGGCCCGCGCACCGCGATGAAGAGTGGCCCCCGCTTGCCGCAACTGGAGAAAGCCCTCGCACAGAAACGAAGACCCGACACAGCCAAACATAAATAAATAAATAAATAAAAAGAACAAGGCAAGGATATCGCCTCTTAACACATTTTTTCAACATTGTCCTAGAATTCACAGCTAATATAATTAGACAAAAAAAGGAAATTAAAAGTATATAAATTGGAAAGGAAGAAATAAAACTGTTTTTGTAGATGACATGATCATCTATGTAGGAAATCTCACAGAATCAACAAAAAACTTTGAGAACTAATAAGCAATTATAGCAAGGTTGCAGGATACATTTTTCACGTATACAAATTAATTGCTTCCCTGTACACCAGCAATTTACAACTGGGTTTTGAAATTAAAAAACACAATATCATTTACATTAACACCCAAAAATGAAATACTTAGGTATAAGTCGAAGAAAATATGTGTAATATCTATATGAGGAAAAACTACAAACCTGTGATGAAAGAAATCCAATAATTTACATAAATGGAGAGATACTACATGTTCATGTATAGGATGATCAAAATTGTTAAGACGTCAGTTCTTCCCAACTTGATCTACAGATTTAATTAATCCCAATCAAAATCCCAAGTGATCTTGTGGATATTGACAAACTGATTCTAAAGTTTGTAAAAACCCAGAATGGCTGACACAGTATTGACGGGAGAGAACGAAGTTGGAGGATTAACATTACCCAAAATCAAGACTTACTATAAAGTTAACAGTAATCAAGACAGTGTGGTATGGGCAAAAGAATAGACAAATAGATCAATGGAACTGAATAGAAAGCCCAGAAATAGACCAAGACATATACAGTCAACTGATTTTGACAAAGGAACAGAGGCAATATGATGAACAAAGATAGTCTTTTCAACAAACAATGTTGGAATAACTAGACATCCACATGCAAAAAAAAAAAAAAAAGTGAATTTAGAAACAAACCTTACACCTTTCACGAACATTAAGTGAAAATAGAGCACAGACCTAAGTATAAAACACAAAGCTATAAAACTTCTGGAAGATAACATGGAAGAAAATCTTCCAACTCTACAACACTCTGGAAAAGGCAAAATTATGGAGACACTAAAAAGATTAGGGGTTGCCAGGAATTAGGGACAAGAGAGGAATGATGAACAGGTAGATTACAAGAATTTTTAGGGCAGTGAGACTATTATGTATGAGATTGTAATGGTCAATACATGTCATTATACATTTATCCAAACCTATAGAACGTACAACACAAATAGTGAACTCTAATGTAAAACTTAATTAACAACAATATATCAGTATTGGTTCCTCACTTGTGAAAATGTACCACTAATGCAAGATGTTAATAATTGGGGAAAAGGGAATTGGGCGTTGGCAGGAGAATAGAATAAATGGAATCTCTATATCTGCTTAATATTTCTGTAAACCTAACACTGCTCAAAAAAAAGTTTCTAATTAAAGAAATAGTGGCAGAGAGAGTTGTAGCTTTGTAACAAAGTGCTGATTCATGAAGGTTTTAGAGATTTAACAAAAATGCAGTAAGTGATTGCTTAGGGCTAGGAGGCTTGTGGGGATAGTAGGGTGATAGGTATGGGATTTCTTCTTGAGGTGACAAAAATGTTTTAAAATTAACCGTCGTGATCACTGCACATATCTGTGAATATACTAAACACGACTGAATTTTACACTCTAAATGGATGAGTTATAATCATATGTGAATTATATCTTAATAAATTTGGCTAAAAAAATTAAATGGCCTAGATCTGTGTTATTAAATTAAATAAACAGCACTTAATAGTTTTTCTATAGCTGAAGTGTATGCTGTAAGGTTCTAACATATGACTTCTTCCCAGGAAGTCAATAAGGTTTAAAAGTATACAATTTCAGAGTTAATATCAATTTTTTACAGATTTCAATGACAAGAGAATCACAGATGCAAGGGCCAAGAGCCATTAAAATAGTTTCCTTCCAGATCACGGACTAATGAATAAGATTTCCAAATGTCAATATTGATAGCATGGAAAAGTATACACTATTAATTTGGAGTGAAGCTGTCAGCATTTATTTTTGAATGAAAACGATTACAAAACCCTCTTCCCCAAACACACACATACAAATGCCGAAGAGTGCATCCTCCTTCGTGAAGCTACCAACTCAGCAGCATTCAATGAAGGGCATACAAAAGATGGAGCGCACTACAAATTTCCATTGTTGCCACCACCTCAATAACAGAGGAGTGGCTTTATCATCGGAAGTAATCGAAAGAAAGAAAGAACAGATGGACGTCTGGTTTATGGGGACTCACACAGTAAGCGTCACCCGAGGTGGAGGGCTTGCCACGAATAGAAATTAGGTGTTAGAAAGAGGGAACATGAGCGCAACAGAGAGGAAGACGGTTTGGAGAAGGGATGCTCAATTATTTTATTCGGTTGTTTTATTTTGTGATATATGTCTGACAAACTGCACAGAATCGCATTCTCTTACTGAGTGAAACTAATTAGTGTAATTATTTTAAATTGAGGCTATCTTATAAAAAAGCTTAAGAACTCGGGGGCTTCCCTGGTGGCACAGTGGTTGACACTCTGCCTGCTAATGCAGGGGACACGGGTTCGAGCCCTGGTCTGGGAAGATCCCACATGCCGCGGAGCAACTAGACCTGTGAGCCACAATTACTGAGCCTGCGCGTCTGGAGCCTGTGCTCCGCAACAAGAGAGGCCACGATAATGAGAGGCCCGCGCACCGCGATGAAGAGGGGCCCCCGCTCGCAGCAACTAGAGTAAGCCCTCGCACAGAAATGAAGAACCAACACAGCCAAAAATAAATAAATTAATTAATTAATTAAAAAAAAAAAAAAAAAAGAAAATCCCAAACATGATAAATATCAATACAAAGAAAACCAAGCCTGGGCACATCATACTCAGATTACTGATGAGTAAAGATAAGGAGAAAATCTTTAAAATATCCAGAAAATAAAAGACACAACACATACAGAGGAACAAAAAAAAAAATGCTGAAGAACTAAAACCAAAAAAAATGATTTCTTTTGATTCTTTTAAAATATCCTATGAAAAGCTAGCTTTTAATAGGGACTTTAGATTGCTGTTATTTGGGGTATTTTGTACACTCTCTTCTATAGTTTCTAAATCACCTCTGTTTCATCAAGTGAAAAATCACATTTCATTGTACTTGTGCTCCATTTGTTCTCCATATAACATCTTCCCACCCTTGTTCTAGTATTATCTAAGATCTTGGGAGATTTCAATCAAAAACATGTGGATGATTTTGGACTCTAAGCTTGGAGCATCCACCAATTATGTTTGAATTCACGAGACTGAAATAGCTATTGGCAATAGTGTAACCAAGAGAGGAGATCCCTTCTTACACCTCACACATGTACATTTCACATGAGTGCCTTTACTGTAGCTTTATGACAAAGATGTTTAACCACCTGGCAATTAAAAAAAAAAACACTTTGGTGCTCTAAATTCTTGTCATATTCTTCAAACTTATTGTCCTAAAAATATTTGTATAAACAACTGAATTTCAAAGGCATATTTTTAAAAGCTTTCTTATTATATATGCATATAGATCAACTTCTTAAACACTGTAAGCTGTAAGATGGAAGAATTTCTGCATCTAAGTGCATGCTTCTTTTCTTAGACATATTTGCACAATCATTGCAGGCTAAAATTGATGGTGCTCCTGAATGCAAGTTCCCTATAAGGTAAAATTCAGTTTCCTGTACTTCATTCCTATAATCTATAAATATTGAAATGAGGTAACTAGAAGGTAAGTTCATTTAAAAATTTAACTAAATTATTTTTGTAGCACATTGAATATTGTTTATTAGCATATATATTTTAAGGCACTGACTTACATAGGAATGATTCCCAGGGTGAAAACATGTATGTGATGTTTTAGAGAATAAAACAAAATTATTTTTATAACATATGTATATATATATAAATGCATATATTAGCCAATATCCATTTGTAAACCTTTATTCTATTCAAACTTAATACTCCACTTCCAAAAAGATATGTCCATGTAAAGTTGATAAAGTTCACCTCTTAAAATATGTCTATGTTTAAAAGAAATAAAGGTGCACTATACACCAAATTCTGTTATTTAAATTTGTATTTCATATATAAATTGGACTACACTGCATTATGTAATACTCCATAGGTACTGAATAAGTAATAAAAACTAAAAATAGTATTTATCTAGATGATATGATTGACCAGAAGGTATGTCCTGGATTATTATAAATATTTCAAGAGGAGGAGGATTATCCATAAAACCTTTTACATCTGAAGTCCTGGGTCTTATTAATGTTTTGACAACCTTTAAGTACAGAAACGCCTACAGAATCAACTGGTGAGTAAGTTCTTTCAAATGGTGAGAACAGACTATATATATATATGCTACAAAAACCTGCCTTCTAAGTATGGAACCGTAAATCTCTCCACACTGGAATCCCAGAATGGCCAAGAACAGATAGAAAACTAAGAACCACCTCCCAGGGTCTTGGGGCATGCACAGATAAACTTGAGAATGAGAAGGAATGTCCTGCCCGGGCAACATTCTAACCCCTCTTCTTGGCTGCTTCATCTGGAACCCTGATCAGAGAAAGGGAAATAATGAGGGGGAATAACGCTAGTGGGTCTGGTGACTGATGGTCAGCCATAGCAGCAGGTCCCCACTTGGCAAACGGGGGTGTCAATGGAATGCCCTGCCATCAGCAATGCACTTAGTGAATGACGAGTCTGTGATAACAGAAAGTGCATGTACTATAACTGAATACAACAGGTTACAAAACTTTTGTAATACAGGTACACACATTCATACACACATGCACAATACAACCTCAATTATGTAAAATAAAGCATATGAAAACCATAAAGACAATACACCAAAACGTGGGTTGTCACTGACTGGGAGATTATGGGTAATACTTTTCCTCTTTCTACTTTCCTATTATTTTTTTCCAATTGTCTATAATCGTGTATTGCTTGGATATCTAAAAAACGTATTTTAAATGTCAACATAAATTCAATGAAATTTAGCAAATTTCACGTTTTAGCAAGAGAGAAAAATGAATACTCTTCAAAACAGATAACGATCCTTCCTACAAACGACTTTGACCATTGGCCTGATGATAAAGGTTGATAATTAGTAAATAGGAGGACGCTTTGCAAATGTTGGCGTCAGCAGCCTGCCCCAGACCCCTCTCTCTGGGTCAGATGGTTCTCTTTTCTGTGAAACATTCTGGTCTATCCTAGAGGACTGGGGAACGTGGAGGGAGAGAGGTGTAAGGAGAGGAAAACGGTTAGAAATCGGCTGGGTAACGGATATAGCCTCAAAACTGCTCTGAAAGTGTTTGCAGCCTGTACCTGCACTAAACAGCCCGATCTGTTTCACACACACCAGGGCGTGGCCCACGAGGAAAAAACCCGCGCATCCGTGACATTTTAGACCTTAAGGGTATCGATACTTCCACTTTGCAAGGAGCCGTTGCTCCCACCACATCCCCAAACGCAAGCCTCAAGGAGGGTGTAGGTTTGGCTCCGGCCAAAGTGCTGCGGGCAGTTTTAACTTTACGTTCCTGTAAGGCTGCCCTGTTCATCTCCTGATCTTGGTTTCGGGAGCTCTGAAGATCCGTTTAAGGTTCTTTTCATAGACTGAGCCTCTAGGCCTTTGTGTCTAGAGAAACCCAAGCCTCCCTCACCTGGGGACCTGTGATCTGACCCTCCTACACCATCAGTAAAGATGCAGGTGCTCAAACTGCAAGAATCAGGGTCTGTGTTTAATGTCCCCGGGGCAAGCACGTCGGAGAAGGGGTGGGGACAGGCCAAGTGCGAGTGCTGGCAGACCATTCCTGCAACAGTTCTCTTGGAAACCCCTGTCCGCGTCGTACTTTTTCGGCTGGTGGGTGGAGGCAAAGACTGTGGACGCGTGGGCTCATCACCATCACCCTCCGCGCACTGGCAACTTTTGAGTGACGGCAGTAACTTCCGGGTGAATGGATTTTTCACTCGATTTGGGTTGGGGATGGATGATGGGGACAAACGTCTGGGAGTGTCGACTTAAAAGAGTCTATCGACTTTATGGAGGACTTGTGGACTTCCACACAACACCCAGTGAAAAAGAGGGGTTCGGGAGGAGGGGTGCAGAGAAACGAGGGTGCGGGAATAGGCTGCCGTAATCCGGACAAATACCCAAAGTGAGTAGGGGGCGCCCGGCTTGGTCAAAGCCGGGCTGATGCCACCGAGGAGGGCCACCTAGAAGAAGGAAGCTCAGCGTGGGCGCCTTGACCCCGCTCGGGTCTCCGCGGCTCGCTCCCGCCCCCTCAGGCCCCCGCGCCTCGCTCCCGCCCCCTCAGGCCCCCGCGCCTCGCTCCCGCCCCCTCCGGCCCCCGCGCCTCGCTCCCTCCCCCTCCGGCCCCCGCGCCTCGCTCCCGCCCCCTCCGGCCCCCGCGCCTCGCTCCCGCCCCCTCCGGCCCCCGAGGCTCGCTCCCGCCCCCTCAGACCCCCGCGCCTCGCTCCCGCCCCCTCCGGCCCCCGCGCCTCGCTCCCGCCCCCTCAGACCCCCAAGGCTCGTTCCCGCCCCCTCAGGCCCGCGCGCCTCGCTCCCGCCCCCTCAGGCCCCCGCGCCTCGTTCCCGCCCCCTCAGGCCCCCGCGCCTCGCTCCCGCCCCCTCAGACCCCCGAGGCTCGCTCCGGCCCCCTCAGGCCCCCGAGGCTCGCTCCCGCCCCCTCAGGCCCCCACGCCTCGCTCCCGCCCCCTCAGGCCCGCGCGCCTCGCTCCCGCCCCCTCAGGCCCCCGCGCGACGCCGGCGCGAGCCGGCCCGACCAGATCCCGGGGGGCAGCCTCAGAGGCGGCTGAGGGCTCGGCGGGCGTCCCGGGGTGCAGGGCGCGGCGAGGCGGGTACCTTGGTGCGCTGGTAGAAGTCGTCCACGGACCGCGAGCCCATGAAGGGGAACTGCGTGTGCGTGTCGATGCCGCCAGGCAAGACCAGCTTGCCGGCGGCGTCTAGGACCCGCAGCCCGGCCGGCGCGTCCCCGGGCGGCAGCAGGTCGCGCCCCAGCTCCCGCACCACGCCGTCCTCCACCAGCACGTCGGCTACCTGCGAGGAGTCGTCGTTGACCACGCGCCCACCGCGTATCAGGAGCCGCGACGGCGCCGCCATGGCGAGGGGCGCACACGCTGCGGAGCCGCCCTCCTTCCGGCGGCACGGGGCGGGCGCGCTGGCCCGGCTCCGGGTTTATCAAGGACCCGCTGCGAGGGGGTGGGGGAGGAGCGGCTCCACCCCCGGGGGGCTGGACCTGCGCGAAAGGCTGGGGCGGGCGCAGAGGTCAGCGGGGTTCTGACCTGAAAGTTCCGCTGACCTGAATCCAGGTGGATGTCCAGACCCTGGATGTACACCGAGATTTTTTCCCTTCCAGTCATTGGAAGGGAAAAATCTTGGAGGCACTTTTAAAGACGAGGGACGTTTGTTTTCCTTTCTAAGAAAAGGCACTTTGGGGAAAGAAATCCACCTCATTTCTTCCCTTTATGAAGAGTGTGTCTGTACCAAAACGCAGAGAGACAGGCAGAGAGAGAGAGGAAGGGAGGGAGACAGACAGACACCACCAGCAGCAATGAAAATACCCACGCCCCGAAGAACCACTTGATCTGGATTTCCTTTTAAATATTCTTAACTATGTGAGGAACAAAGATAAATGACATTCTCGTCGTCAAGGAGCTAAGAGCCAACAGTGACACACATACATATTTCAATGGATAACAATAAAGAAACCAGAAAATTCTACCTTCGAGAGAGGCTAAAGATACGCGTTGAGAGGAAAGGGGGAGTTTATTTCTGCCTTGAAGGAAATTAGCTATGGAAGATTCACAAAGAGGTATCTGAAGCAGGACGCAGAGGACGTGGACATGGAGAGAGGAGGGGTGGGAAGAGGGACGATGCTCTGGGTGAGGGAACAGCTGGATAAAGGCGCCAAGAAGGTGATGGCAAGTTGAGTGTGACCTCCACGTGGTCAAGCTGAGGGGATAGGGTTGGACAGCTGTGGACCACCCCCTTCCTCCTCGTCTACTGCTGCCCCCCAGGTGGGTGCTGCCTGGCCAAGCCTCAGCCCAGTCCTCTCCAGACCATGGGGCAGAGCCCTGCCGGATGGACGGAGGCCTACACCTGAGGCCCCCTACTTGTGGCCCAGCGTGGCAGCCCTGCGGTTCCTTTCCTGCCATGCTGACCTTGTCAAGGTCCTGTGTGGGGAGCCAGTGGCAAGCAGGCCCACTCGGCATGGGGACCCCACATCACTCAGGTGTGGGGCTAGCGATGCCATGAGGCTGAGAGAAGGCGCCTTCTCGATGGGTTCTGAGACCCCCTTGTCTTCCAGACCCCAAGGTGCTGCCAGGGGCCCGGCGTGTCCTGGGCTTCTCCCCTGTCATCGTCGACAGGCACGTCAGCCGCTTCCTGCTGACCTTCCTCACAGATGACCTGGGCGGGGGGGGGCTCTGACCAATCCCAGCCCTGCCCGCCTGGCTGCTTGCTGCCCTGGGGCTGGCTGGCTTTTCTAAGTGTTTACGTTTCACTGTTTATAACTTATGTAACAAGCACTTTACCTTCACTGTACAGAGGTGCTCAACAATATTAAACGTTTGAGTCTTATCCCTTCTCTCAGGAGTGTTTTCTAGATGATACCAACACAAGACATGACAGCATGTCTAGCTGGGGCTGACCCTGTGGGCTCTTGGCTTCCCGAGTCCAACCCAAGACCCAGGTCCTGCTCAGGCCGCCTTCTCAGACCCCTGTGGGCCTGGGCCTCACCCCTCCATGTGGGCTACCTGCCCCAGATGACCCCTGCTGTGTCCCCCAGTGCCCACGTCCAGATATCCCCCGCCACGTGTTCCCTTCCCTCCCTCCCTGGCCGCCTTCCACTGCTTCTCTCCAGAACTCCCTACCTTGAACCCCTCCTGCCATCCCCTGCCTGGGTGTTGTTGGTCCCCACACCTGCCCCTGCCCATCTTCCCTCCTTCCCTAGCCCTCAGCCCCAGGTGGCGAGGAGGGACAGGGCCCACTGGGCTGCTCTGTTACCCGAGCCCTGGGCCATGGAGGGGCGCCAGCCAAATGCCTCACGATACCTAGTACCAGCATGTGTTCATTTGATTCCTCTTAGCAGCCCCAGGAGGTGGGCTGCTGCCCCTGCTTTCCTGATGAAGAATCTTAAGACTGAAAGGAGAGATCACTCAGCCAGGAAAGGGGGGCCCAGTGCATGAGAGGCTCCACCACCATCGTCATTCCCTTCCTGTGACATGTCCCAAGGAGATACCCCCTCCCCCATCATCCCCCTTGTCTCTGTCCAGTCACCAGAGCCAACACCCAGCTCCTGGGCCCTCGAGGCCCCGCAGACTACTATCCTGGAAATGGAGCCCCTCCCCCCTGGGAGACGATGACCTGCGCTTGGCGGGTCTGCGGAGGGTTCAGTTGACACAGATGTGGTCAGAGCCTAGAAATAAGTACAAAGTCTTGTCCCTGATCCCAGGTGGAGAGGAGGTTGAGACAGAAAAAAAAGAGTCCACAAAAACTTCTAGAACTTTTAGAGATGAAAAATGTAATTGTGCCATCTGAAGTCTTGGGCTCTGGCTCCTCACACCTTCCCCCAACAGCCTGGGGTTTGGCCATACCCAGCACCTTGTCCTCCTCAGAGCTGAGCCCCTGTATTTGTCTTGGGGACATGGGCCTGTCCCCTTGACCAGGGTGTTTGTACCTATCTGTCTCACCTGCCGGCCTCAGGCGTAGGATCTTGTCATGGAAATGTCCCTCGTGGACACAAGAGGGTGAGTGTACATGTCCAAGAGGGTGCTCTGCCTTTGGCTCTGGGGGCCCTGTGAGCCAAGTCCCCAGTGCCTACTACCCTCCTGCAGGCTGTGGTTGTCTGGCACCTGTCTTTTATGTGGACCCCTGTCACCACCCTCATTACTGATGAGGAAGCTGAAGCTCAGAGCCCAGGACCACACAGCTGCCAAGAGTGCCCTCCCCACGCGCGTGCACGTGCACACACAGGCATACACACATACACGAAAAGTGTGCACATGTACACGTGCACAATGCTCAGAGACACACGTGCACCGCACTAGCCATGGGCTGCCGGGGCCTGGGCCTGGCCCCTGATGGGTTCCTCTCCCCATTGCCCCCATCCCGTCAGCTCCTCCCTCTCCAGCCTCTTTGGGGAAACAAAAGTATGTTTGTCAACCCAAGAATCATCATGAGCTTGCATTTTCCATAGGGGGTTTCTGGAGGAACCCACAGCCTGACTCCAGGAATGACGCTACCATTGGGCCCCCAGGAAGGGTTCCACTCCCAGGTTTTAGCCTCTCAGAGCATGTGGGAAGGAGACAAGATGGGAGGCAGAGGAATCAGCTTCAGGACATGGTCTCTGGCTGATTCATTCAGCCAGCTTGTGGGCTAGTTCACTCATTTGCATGCCCAGCCATTAAAGTGAGGGCCAGGGCAAGGGAGAGCCAGGCATAAGAGCTCTCCTTTCTACCCTGACGCCCGGGACAGTGCAGCTTCCCACTCGCTCCTCCACCTCTGCACTGCAGGCTGTGGGTGTGTGTCTCCAAATTCTGAGCCTTAGCTTACCCATCTGTAAAAAGGGACACAACCTTGGGACCCCTCCTTGAGCATGGTTATCCTGAGCTGGATAGCACTGCTCCAAGTACTGTTCTCTGGAAATTGCTTCATGAATTTACCACTTTGCTGGAAGGCACAACTAATGCATGTTCTCTCTGGGACAGACTCCCATTGGGTGAAAGGAGTGCAGTTGCCAGTGGTCAGCGGGGAGGACACAGGTGCCGCCCTGAGCTGAATGGGCTGAACGGATCCCCCAATGGCTGTGAAGGTTCCTCTTGATCTTGTTCAGAGTCCAGGGTTAGGGATGCTGTGAACGTGCCCACTCCCTTCCAGCCTCAGGGCTGTGAACGTGCACCGCCGCACTCCAGATCTCTTGCAGACAGATCCCCATGTAAACTGGCTCTTATTGCAGCAGAGACTGACTGGAGGCCACCTTCCCGGTTGGCCAGCCAGACCAGGGGACTAGTCCCTGCACCTGCTCTGGACTCTGAGCTCAGAAGGTGGCAGGGGTTCTCGAGGTCAGCAGACTCCTGAGGCCCAGCCCAGCATGTCCTGTCCAGTCTGCAGCCCCTCCACCCATTGTGAGCGAGCGAGATTGTGATTCCGAGGGTAATTGCTTCCTGGGCAGATGCCTGGGGTATTTTTGATGCTTGTCCTGCTCTCTGACAGACACGCTTGGGTAAAAGTGACACATGCCCGGTGAAAGTGACAGACACAACTAGGTAAAGGGCACTACTGGGTGAAGGTGACAGACGCCTGACTGTAGGTGATAGAGACATCTGGGCAAAAGTAAATGAGACCACTGTGGCCCCGCAGGCCTGTGGCAGGGAAGGCCTGGGTACTGTCCACCCCCTGAGACCTGTGAGGCCCTGTGGCAGGGTTCCATCCCCTGAGCGAGGGGCAGTGAGTGCCTGTCCCAGGTCTCAGGACCCGTCTGGTGAGCTGTGATAGTCCAGGACACCTATTCCCTTGGCTCGAGCTGGGCTACTTCTTGAGACTGCTGACTTTCTCCTTCCATCCATGACCTACCAAGGCCTTGCCCTGGAGGTCCAAAGCAGCCCCCGAGCTCAGGCTGTTCTTGGACCCTTCCGTGGATCCCTGCCTCAACGGCCCCTTCCCCGACTGTGCCTGGACTCCATGCCTGCAGCTGAAGTCTGCAACAACAGCCCAGACCAGCAGCCAGGCCCCTCTCCCATCTGCCTGCCCCTGGCTGGTCGCTGCCATGCAATGCCTCCACTCCTGGGCTGGGACTGAGGGAGGTAGAACAATGGGGCATCCATGTCTAGGCACAGTACCTCCCTGCATGAGGCCATGCCCTGCCAACCACCTTGTCAGTCAGTGACCATGACCTGGAATGAATTAAGTTCATCAGGGTGTGAAAGACACCATGGGCCACCGTCTCCCCTGCTGGCCCCCTGACCCTCTGTCCCCTGTCCCCACCTCCATAGCTCAACTGGAACTGCCCATGATCCAAGCCTCTGCACCTTTGCACATGCTATTCCCTCGGCTGGAACACTCTTCACTAACCATCCGCCCTCCACCCCCCATCTACTCAACCTGGGTCTTTGGTAAAATGCCATCTCCACCAGGAAAGTCCCCCCAAAACTCTAGTAAGAAAAGAGTAGTTCCTCATCCTGGCTACCACAGTGCTGGGATGCCTCCCATCTCCAGTCTGCCTGGGGTGGGGAAGAACTCCCATGTGTAGGGAGAGGAATGAGGGAGGGTGTGAGGAGGATGGGAGGGACGGAAGTGATGCGGGCATTTGGGAGAAGTGTGTCTGTGAAGAAGAAGGCGTGTGTGTGAAGAGTAGTGGTCCTGTGATGGAGGGAGTTAGGGCCCTAGATACTCTTGCCAGCAGTGATGTGGTTCAGGCCGGATGAGGTCACAGGACGGGGTTTGTGGAACCAGAAATGCAACTGCAATTTGCACAATGCAGGGTTTCCCTTTGGGGGGAGGGCACAGGGTCCAGGTGGGGGTGCTGACACTGTTGGAATCCGGGGTTGTTATATCCAGTTCTCGCCAGGTCAGTGCTTTGGGGACTATCTCAGAGAAGATACTGCTCACCCTGTGCCCCCAAAACCTCTGCATAAACCCCAGGCCTGACCAAGCCCTGGGTCAGGTCCCTGCTGTCTGGGCTCTGGGACCCCAGTCTTGTAGACTGGATGGGGGTTTGGGAGCACGGAGCAGGGGCCCTTCCTCATCGCTGGCCATGTGGCAGCTGGGACCTCAATTCTTATTCCACCTAGAGGCAGGACTGGTGCCCCATCTCCCCTCTGAGGACACCAAGGGCTGGGGCAGGGCCTGGGGGGCATTGTTGCCATGGGGCATCTTCCCTGGGCCACACACAGATCCAGCAGCTTAGCTTAGTTTCCCCTGAAATAAATACTTGAGAGAAAAGGAAGAAAAATGTTAAAACATTCAGCTCCTTGATTTTTATAAATAATGTGGTGAGAAAAGAGGAATTAAGTTCAATTAAAGGCAGGTGGGAGAGAAGGCACCTAAGAGGGGAGGGAAATGGGTAGGTGGGTGTGGCAGGTGTGGGAAGGAGGAATGACCCAATCCTGCAGCAAAAGTCCACCTTCTTGGTCCACTGGCCCCCATCCCATCCTGGCCTACCTTCCTCAGAGCCCCCTGACTCACCCTGTCCTCCCCCCACCCAGGTCAAGTGGGCCATGGCCTTGAAGGGTGGACAGTGGGGATGGAGAGTCAGGGAAGGAGAACGTGTAGAGTGAAACGGACCTAGAATACTCCCAGGGTTTGAGCCAGGTGGGAATAAACTGTGGTGTCCTCAGACACATGCAGGGGACATGAGAAATGAGGAGACAAGAACAAGGGTTCCTGGAGGGACAGAGGGGTCCTGTTTGGGCTTCCACTGGCACAGAGCTACTTCCTCATCTGGTGACTCTGCCAGGGGTGACCTGGGGATGACTCATCTATCCCTACCCCTATCTATCATCTATCTATCATCTATCTATCTATATCTATCTATCTATCATCTATCATCTATCTATCTATCATCTATCCATCTGTCCATCAATCTATCATCTTTTCGTCATCCATCCATCAGCCATCATCTCTCTATCTTTTACAGTAAGAAGGTTAAGCACACAGTCCCCCCAGAGCTTGCTCAACAAGCTCTGCATGACTGCCCCCTCCGCTGCACTGACCACCCCACACTCCTTCAAAGCCAGCCCCAGCTCACGTGGCCTCAGGGCTCGTGCACCACAGCCTGTCTTTTCCTGGGGCTCCCTCCCGGTCCTGGGTCCTAGAGCATCGGTCTTGAGAGCTCCCCAGCTCTCGACTTCCCTGTGTGTCCCTCTGTGGAGTCCTCCAACTTGGCACATATGTTTCCTTGTTTCTTACTCCTTAAGGGTCTCTGCCATCCCCAGGGAGGGCAGAGAAGTGTCCCCGGGTGGGGCAGCTGCATGGTAGGGCAGAGGGGGTAGTTAACAAGCAGTGGATGTGCTAGGGTCTAGGAGGACTCCCTGAGGGTTGTCACACCCCCTGGGTCTGGCTTGGCCCTGACTCGCTCTCTGGGCCTCGGTTTTCTGTCCATCCCTTGGCCACTGTGACACATGCACAAGGCTCGGAACTCGAGGAGGAGTGAATCTATTGCAGATATTTACTAAGTACCTACTGTATGTCAGACACAGTGCTGGGGACATAGGCTGTGGGTGGTTGCAACCGGTGGGAGAGCCAGGTCAGGCCAAATAGAAGTGCAAGTATGAGTAGGGGTCCACCTCCTCCCCCAGCTCAGGCAGAGCTCCCTCAGCCTTCAGGGAGTTGGTGGGCAGGACCCTCCTTCTCAGGGAGCAGCCCTGGTCTTGGGCCAGACGGTGCAAGGGTAGTCAGGGCTCAGATATGGGCCCCAGGGGGACACTGTGGGCAGTGACGCTAGCCAATGGCACCAAAGGCAGAGTAAACCCAAATGGCCCACCATGACAGTGACCAGCAGTGGTGGTCAGGAGGGCCAGTGGGGAAGACCTCAGGGCACAGCCCTGACCCTAGAGGGCAGCAGCACATGCCATGGACCTGAGACAGGAATACATCTGGAGTGAGGGTCAGGGGGCCGGAACTGTAGAGACATGAGCCTGGGTGCTGGTGGGTGGGCAGGTGGGGGGCTGTCATGTGTACCTGTTGTGGGAGCAGCTGGGGCAGGGGCTGTAGGGGGCTGGGATGCACAGACCCACCCTCTGTCATGCCCTGTCCCCAATGCCCCTAGCACCCGTGGAGGCCAGCCTGGCTTGGTGACCAGGGACCCAGTCTAGCCATCTGGGGCTTAACCTCTGGCCACATCTGGGCCAGCTTCCTGTCCTGGCCAAAGGAGGAACTAGGCCATCTGTTGGCCACGTCCATGGTCCACACAGGCTGGCATCCGTCTGGTATGGCTGCCAGCCAGCCCACACCACAGGCCACAGACTGCTTCAGGCTACACCAGGCATGTAGGGCTGGGCAGCATCCACTTGTGCTGGGCCCTGGGCAGGGCTGGACCTGGGGGCATGGGCCCGGACACCATTCTGGACCCACCATGAGGGCCAGGTGGTAGGGGAGGTTCACAGCCGGGAGCCTGACCTCTGCTGCTTCCTGGCAATAACAAGACAGCCAAGGTAAGATGTGCTCATAGTGAGCGGCAGGAGGGGTGGTCCTCTGTACCACTTGCTCCCAGGGCCCAGCCACCTGCACAGCTCTGCATCTGACCCCTCTGGCTGGGGTGGCCCCAGGTTCATTGGATCCTCTGGGAACATGTGTCCACCCACTGCCTACCTGCTGGTCTTGCTTCTTCATGGACCTCATCCCATGTGTGGATCACCTTTAAAAACCTTCTTTATGGGACATTCAGACACTCAGAAGAGCAGAGAGTGGTTATGACATTTTCCTGTGTCCTCAGCTTGGGTGAGTGGAAAGATGGAGACATGGGGGTCCCTCTGGGGGCCACGATGGGAGCTACATTTTGGACCACGTGCCTAGTGAGAAGGGCCGGGGCCTCCGTGCAGCTCTGTGAGGGCCTGGAAAACACTCAGTGGGGTAAGTGACGCATCCCAGGGTGCGTGCAGGCAGAATCAGCTGACCGTGGGGCAGGGGTACCCCAGGGCCCTCCCACTGCTGGGGCCCCCTGCCCAGGCACGCACCAAGGAAGATGAGCAGCACGCCCACACCAATCTGCAGCATGAGGGAGATGGAGATGAGGACCACCAGGGGGATGAAGAAGGCGAAGCCAGGGCCCTGCTCGATGACGGCCTTCAGCTGGGAGGCGTTGGCCAACAGCAGTGCGATGTCCAGCATGCTCTCTGCCGCACTCTTCTTATTGGCATAATGGTTCATGTTGATGGGCCGGTTCCTGCCCCAGCGGGGTGCCTGCAGGGAGGGGGGTGGTCAGCCCGGACTCTGTGGCAGGGGGCTGCAGGCCTGGGCCCACCCTGGTGTCCCCCCCCTTTGAGCCTGGTCTCCTTCCCAGGGATGTGGGGGTTGATCGGATCAGCAGGTAAGGGCCCAGATGAGGGCTCGAAAGGGAAGTGCTTATTAATAGAACAAGAGGCCCAGAGAAGGCTGTGCAGCCCCTGCAAGACCCACCCTACGAATCAAGTCCTGGAAGAGAAAGGAAACAAAACACAACCTTAGCACACACTCTGGTTTTAGATGGGAACATGCCGCCAATTGTCTGCCTGCCATGGGCGGGGCCGTCTGGGAGCCTTCCCTGCGTGCCCCTGCCTGCCCTCCTTTCCAGGAGGTGATTGGTGCCAGGGCGGGAAATGACGTGACGGCAGCTGGATCCCAGATTCCTGCATACTCGCCCAGATCTGAAACAAGTCTTCCTGGGATGGCCGATCCACCCAGGCCATCTCCCAGCTGTGCAGTCACACAGCAGGTGCTCAATAGATGCCTCTGCATTCTACAATGCAACTGAGCTTAGCTTCTTCCTTAATTTTTATTAAAAAAAATTTTAAAACCACTTTACTGCGGTGTGATTGACACAGAAAAAGCTGTACATAATAAATGTGAACAACTTGAAGAGTTTGGAGCTAAATGTGTACCGTGACACCATCACCACATCCAGGCCACCACACATCCAGAGTCTTCTCCTGACCCTTTATTATTAGTATTTGTGATAATACTAATATCACCCTTAGAGTGCTGTACTGGTCACGACATGCTGCACAGTCGACCTCCAGGGCTCATTCTGCCTTCACGTTCACGTTGATAAAACAGGAACACAAGTTCTGATACCTCTTCCCTCACTTCTGCCTGAGAACATCCCCAGTCCTCAAGGCCAGGGCCCCTGTCACTCCCAAGTGCCCTCCATGCCCCAAGGCCCCACCCAGAGCTGACTCCCCCTGTTGGATAGGCTCTTCTCTCCTGGGGCAGGAGTGGGGAGGGTAGTTAGGCAGGAGAAGGCCTGCCTCCGAGGCTGGAGTCCAGGCCACAAAGACCCCTCCCAGGACTGGAGTTTACCTCTTGGGGCGGCTGTTTCACTTGAAGCCAGCTCTAAGCTGCCAGGCCTCCTCTTTGTATCCAGCCCATCTGCCCTCCTCAAGCTGCCCCTGGCCAGGCCCCTCCCCAACCTCCCAGGACAAACCTGTACCCCTCAGCCCTGGCCACTTGTCCACAGGAATCCCTGAGCCACTAGGCCTCCTGGGGCCATTCAGATCTTGTTTCTAGAGTCATGAAAGATGCAGGGATGGGAGGTGGGGGTTCTGGGGAGGGCAAGCCTCTACTTTCTGCAGCTGGAGATATTTCACCATGGAAATTACAGAACTACAGAAGGGCGGGGTCTTCATTTTTACATTATGTCTTTTAAATTTAATCTAGAATAACATGCCCAGGAGGGAGGATGGGAAAGTAGGTGGCTCTGCTATGTCCTGCTTTCCCTCAGTGTCAGTTGTTCTTAAGTAGCAAATCCACTTGGTTTAAAATTCTAGACCCAAGAGCCCCCAGGGAAAGCCTCCTCCGCTGGACCCAGGGCCCTGGCCTACTCTTTGGGAAATTCCATGTGCAGCCTGGGGTCTCCTCTTTCTTTCTTCAAGTCTCCCCTTTGCCTCTCCATGCCAGGCCTACAGCTGCACTCACATCTGGGTGGGCCACACCCCCAGACCAAGAACACCCAAGGCACACCACTCCTCCCCAGGGTCTGTGCCCCACCCCCCTCAAAAGCACCAGGCTGTCTCCCAGCTCTGCTCTTGCAAAGCGGCCCAGCTGGCCATGCTTCGCCATGTGTGTGCTCCTCTGGGTGCGGGCATCCTGGAGACACTGGCCCGCTGGCCATGTGCCCCTATGTTTCATAAACCAGAAGTGCCAAAATGTCTTCCACACACACGTAATTACCTAATACACATCTCAAGCACAATACATATATGTGTGTAAGCATACACAAACATGTAGACACAGTACACATGCACAAACACACATGAGCACACATGCACACACACGTATACATACATGTACACACACATATACAATACATACGTATATATGCATTAACAAACACACATACACACACATATATACACATCCAGGCTAACTGTGGAGGCTTCTGAGGAGGAGGGAGAATTCTTTTTTATTCTGAGCTCTCTTGAACTGTTTAAATATTTTATGCCCATGCAGCCACGTGCACATTCAAATACAGAATGACACCATCAGCAGCAGTGCCCCCAGAACAGGGCGCCTGTGCCCCGCTCTTCTCCACCTTGGGTGCCCAGGGCACAGTCCATCATCTTACTCACCCTTTAGCTAGGTGCTTTCCTCCAGGGAGTTCCCCCCTGTCCTCACACTCCACTTACCAAGGGTAAACTGAGGCTATATGGGGAGGAACCCTGCCCAAAGCCAATGGCAAGTGAGGGTTGCACTGGGATTTGAACCCAGGTCCCAGGGCTCAGAAGCCCTGAGAGCTGACACCACAGTCCCCTTGGGCCCTGCAGTGGGGGTCTGGGGTCTGGGTCACCTGTGAGCCTGAGTGCTCAGAAGTCCCCAGCCCCTGGCTCTAGCTGAGTGACCTCAGGATAGCCAGCCCCCTCTGGGGTTCAGTCTCCCATGTGTGCAACAGGGCCACGGAGCAAACATGCCGGGAGGTTCTGGGGGGTCTGGCCACTGTCTCAGGGCCCCAGTTAGCAAGCAAGGGCCCCAGGCCATGTGCCCCTCCTGATACAGGGCACTTCCTGCCCATATGGCCATCTGCTTCCTGTTCAACCTGTGCAGTGATAAGGAGCGCTGGCCAGAGGCTGCAGGCCAGGGGGCTGGTGGGGGGAGCTCTGGTCAAGCCCCAGTTCACTATAGCCTGGCAGTGTAGCCTTGACAACATGCTCCCCCTCACTGGGCTTTAGCTTCCCCATTTGTACACCCCAGGCCACAGTCTGGGAAGCTCTACAACCCAAGTGCCCCCACTAACACTGAGAAAGAGCACTGTTCTCCCATTCCACAGAGTGGGAGACTAAGGCTCAGGGGGGCTCACCCAGGGCCACTGTGAGGGAGGGGCAGATCAGAATTGGAACCAGCCTATCCACCTCAGAGCTTAGGGCCACCCAGGACATGGCACAGCTTCATGTCCACCCTGGTCAGGGGGCCCAGGAGGTTTGTGCGGTAGGGGCTTGGGTGGGGAGGAGGCTGCAGGGCTGATCCGCTTCTCCCATGCCTGACCTTGGTGTCCTAGACCTTCTGCGGAGGGAGGGGCTTTGAGCTGTGGAGGGAGCTCTGGGCCCTAGAGGTGACTGCTGCACAGGTGAATCCCAGGGAGGCTGCTATCTTGAGAAGGTCAAGGGCTGGGGGGGCGGTCAGAGCCCACCTCTCACAGGTGCGGAGCTCTATGGGCCTGGACAGGCCACCTGCCCACCCAGCTGCCAGGAGCCATGCTGGGACCCTCTCACCGAGACCCCTGCCCATGACCTGGGCAGTGCAGGGAACAAATACCCAGTTTAACGTGTCCCTAGGGCCAAGAGGACTTCCCTGAAACCTCAAAGGCATCCCAGAAGCTGAGTAAGCTCGGGGCTGCCAGACTTTTTCCCCCTAAAAGCCAGGAAGGAGCCTGTGGGGAGGGAGCTGGCTTTGGCAGTGGTGCCCACAGGGCTGGCTCCTTGAGCCCACTTTCTGTGGACAGAGGGTCTCATCCCAACCATTGGTAGGCAGCTCGCAGGGACCCAGGCCACCTGGCCCAGGGGCACACTGCTGGGCAACCTCAGCTTGGACAGGGAGGGGAGTTGGGACAGAAGCAGGAGTCAAAGCAGATCTGTGGTACTCAGAGAACCCAGTTTCAGCACAATGCATCCTGCAGTCCACCCTGGGCTTGGATGGGCTGCCCATGGCCTCCGGCTGGGCCCAGGAGGTCTGGCCCACCCCCAGCCTCCTGCCTGTACACTCTCTGCTCCCCTGGGAGACAAGGGCAGGCCAGGGCCGTGGCCCACTGAACCCCTGCAGGACCCCTCAGGGTTTTGCTTATGGACTTCCTCTAATCCTGCCTGCCCCAATTCTGCCACTGACTCCAAACCCCATGTACAAGTATGGAACAAGGAGCCCACATGGGAATTCCTGCCCACGCTCCCAGAGCCCAATTTCACATCTGTAGAACCAAGCTCCCAACAAATCTATGAGGCTCATCAGCTACCCTGGGAGGAGCTGGGGTGCAGGCCTTCCATCAGCACCTATCTTTTATCATCCCCATATCCTGCCACACCACGGACCAACAGAGTGACTGGTCTGTGCCTCGGTTTCCTCATCTATAAAATGGGCACATAAGGGGGAGTGAATGAAGGGCTCAGAGGCCCAGTGGCTGGTCAGAGCACAGCTGGTGCAGGGCAGGACTGGATGTTCCTCTTCCTCGCCACCCAGGCCTCACCACTTTGAAAGGTTACCTCCCAAACGAACTGTACCAATTTGTAATTAATTCCATTTAAAAAATCCATAACAAGGAAGAGAAAGTACTAGTCCCAGAAAATGCATGAGCTGAGTGAGACCCAGGGTGCACTGGAGGTCCAGCTCCAGATGCTGGGCTATCGCAGCCACTCCTGCATAAGGCCCCTCCCCTTGGGCTCAGTGGGCAACAGTGGATGTGCGGGCTCTGGTGTCCTTGCTTCTGGTTGGGACCTGAGAACTGACTGAGTAGGATCTGTTGGGGCCTGGGGTGTCCCTTGTCTGACCCACCAGTGCGGGGCATAAGCTGTTATTGTGGCCACTGCCTGGACTCAGCATGAAGGCACCTGCTTCAGGTCACACTGGCTTACTCCTGCACTGTCCTCATACCGTCAGCACCCAGCCAGCCCCGAGATGTCTCTTGCTCCATGTCTGAGCTCATGGCAGGAAGTTTCCTAGGGCGGGGGGCGGGGGGGTTTCCCTGCTGCAGCTGGGCTGGGTTGGGCAGTCCCGCTTCCTGTGGACTCAGCAATGGCCAGCAGTAACCCCGCAGCCACGTCAGGGCTGCCTTTTGGAACATGGCCAAGACCCCACCAGCCTCGGGATCTGCCAGGAGAGCAGAAATGAGAAAAAGAGCAAACTTGGGACTTCCCTGGCGGTCCAGTGGTTAAAACTCCACGCTTCCAATGCAGGGGGCATGGGTTCGATCCTTGGTCGGGGAACTAAGATCCCATATGTCGTGCAGCATGGCCAAAAAAAAAGTTTAAGAGAAAAGGAGCAAACTTCCCCCAGCAGCTGAGGCTGTGCACGCACCCCTCCCTCCCAGGACTTGGCTTCCAAGCCCAACTGTGGCCCCAGGAGCCTCACTGCACCCTGTCCTGCCACCTCCCTGCTGTGTCCTCAGCTGGCTGTGGTCCCAGAGTCTGCTGCAGGGTCCAACGCAGCTGCCCCTTGAGATAAATCCCTGGGCATGACACAGTCAAGGGCCACATTTATTTTCACAATAAAATTGCTGTTTACTACTCCTTCTGCTGCCAGCCAAAAGTGAGCTGACTTAGTGAAGACTCCAACTCACTCCTGCGGGGCACCTGAGCAGACCGGCCTTGCATGGAGGCCATGGGGATATGGGGCACGTGGAGGGGGACATCTGCAGAGCTCCCCCACCACCCTGGCCCGACAGGGCTCATCTGCCCATGGATTACACATACAACTCTTCCCTGAGCCCAGCCACCCTGGGAGGTGAGTGATCCTGCCCACTTCACAGAGGAGGAAACTGAGGTTCAGAGAGGGTCTGCACTTGCCCAAGGCCCCATGGCAGGGCGTCTCGAGACCGATGGGGGCTCTGGGCCTGGGCCTCCCACTCAGTCCTCTTGCAGCCAAGGACATAGTGGTGACCCAGCCCACACACCCTGCTGTCTGGGGCTCTTGCTTAAGTGGGGACACATCTGAAGATCCTGGGGTTTGCCCCTCCTCCCAGCAAGCCTTTCTACCCCTCCTCAAGCAGGAGCTTAGGGCTCAGATTCAGGCAGGGACTGCCGGGAGAAAAGGCTGTGGAAAAGCCAGGTGAGGTGCAGGGGGAGAATCTTCTGCTAAACCCTGCTCCAGGTCCTCCTCCTGACCTGCTGCCATGTCCAAACCATTTGTGGTAGAGGACAGACTGGGGGCCATGGGGTGCCCACAGTACTGGCTGAATCCAGCTGGGCGCTCGCCCGCTGTATGATGTGGCTGGTTTCCTTCTCCGTTCAGTGAGGTGTTTGGATTTGATTCCTCAGTGCTCTGCCCATGGTGGGGGCCTAGTATCTAGGGTCTGTATGGGCTGCCCTGGGAGCTTGTCCTGACCTTAGCCCTGAAGTCCTGCAGCCCACAGTTCAGACCGACAGGTATCCCTTTTGTGCAGGTGTGGGCAGGGCCTGCCCAGTCGCAGCACCGCTGAGGGCCCAATGCATCCCAATGGGACATCAGTTCTGCCCACACACAGCCGTCTCGTGAAGGAGGAACTGCTGTTGGCCCACTTCATAGCTAAGGAAACTGAGGCTCACAGAGGTGGCTACTGCCTCAGGCCTAGTTCACAAAGACACCATGAGTGGGGACACAGCAGTGCCTGGGGGTCTGATCAGGCCTGGGCATGGTGGCCATTACAAGTAGCAGTTACTGTTATTCTCACATAACCCACAGCTAACTATTCATGAGCAGCTGGAAATCCAGATATTTTAAGTTGGTATTATTCATACAAAAGCACTAGCCTCTCTGCCCTAGGGGCAGTGCTGGCTCCTGGAGGGGCCAGGGAGAAGGCAGCCAGGAGAGAGGGCTCTGAGGTTGCAGGGGAGGCCCCAGGTGCGGGGGTGGGGCAGATGAAGAGAGGCGGGAGGAGAGGGCTTTGTTCCTGCCTGTTTGCTGAGTGAGAGGGTTTCGGTGGGTGTCATAGGGGTCTCTCATGTGGGCCACGTGGCAGCTCTGTGCTGAGGTTCATTATTCCCTCTGTCCAAAAGGCGGAAGCGAGGGAAGATCGTGGTGGAATAATTGGGCACTTAAACCTGGGTTTGTAACTGCTCTGTACTGACCACCAGGGACTCAGGCAGGCACTTCACCTTCCCAGGGTAGACCTGGGGGGGGCTTGGTCAGCCCTGGGCAGGGTCTCATTCTCCAGGCGTGCCTGTCCTCAGGGAGGGACTTCCCCTGTCTGCTTTGTCGTTTTCATTTGCCTGTGCTGTGTCTGTTTACCAGATTGTTCCCAGGACAGACTGAAAGGGGCAGTGCCTACCGTGTGTCCTGACATCTACCTGGTTTCAAATTCTAATGCTGGAGAGACCAGTATGACTGTCCAAGGCCGGTTCCCAGCTGCTGCCCGTGAGGCTTGGGTCCAAGGGGAAGTGACAATTGGGTAATGTCCCAGGAGAGGGGGTGGGCTGGGGAGGGACAGGGCCAGCCGCTATGCTCCGGCAGAGAGACACATGTGCTAGACGGGCTGTATGTGCAGCCAACATACATGTGCAGACACACACATGCAGCATGATGCTGAGTTCACCTGCCCCTTCCGAGCTGTGTGACTGGGGATACATTTACTGTCTGTAAAATGGGGATGCTGTGAAGATGAATTGACCCAGCCCAGGTGAAGCCCAGACCAGCTCCCGGCATTGAGGGTGATGGCGGCCTTGACCTAAGCCCCCTCCTCATGCTGCTGCCTTGAGCAGGTGCTGAAACCCTGCTGGCCAGTGACAGCCCAGGGCCGCATCACCAGAGTCTGGTGGCTCTTAGGGCGGTGGCTTCATGCTCTGGGTGATACAGAGATGAGGATGCCTGACCGGCCTCACTCATCAGGAGGGATGGGGGTCTCATGGCTAGAAGGGCCTGGGCCCCACTTCACCCAACACACCACCAGGAGGGGGATGAACATTGCCTGTGCCCCCGAATTACTGTGGGGAGATCATGACTGTGTCACCTGGGATCTGGGAAGATGTGCATTCGGATAGACCTCATGAATGGGAACCTTCGAAAGTGGCTGAATCCCTGGCCCTTTTCCATTCCTGAGAGGCAAGGAGGCAGAGGTGGCATTTCCATTTTACAGAGAGAGAGAGACCAAGGTTGGAAACATGGTGTGGCATGTCTGAGGTGCCCCAGGCACCTGCGGAGTGAAGCAGGCCTGTGCTCAGCACTGCCCTGGGAGGCTGGCTTTGCAGCTACAGCTCCTGCCTCTGCCAGGCCCAGGCTGGCCTACACATGCCCACCAGCAGGGAGTGCGGGAGGAGGAGGCCAGCCTGGGGCAATGGGCACTCCCTGGGAGCTGGTGGCCCGCCTGCCCGCCACCCACCTGAGGGGAACCATCTCATGGCAGTGGGGTGGGCCTAGGATTCTGCATTCCTGTCAGGCACTTCCAGGCTCCACTGCTCCCACTAGTTCAGGGCACAGAGCCGGGAGGCAGGGCAGGGCTGCCACCCCATTTCCAGAAGGACAGAGGAAGGAGGCCAGGCCTGTGAGGAGGTTCTGTGTCATCACCCCCATTTTAAAGACGGGGGTGGGGAGGCACTGGCCAAGGTCATGCAGACATGCCTGGGTCAAGCATGGTAGTGGACTAGGTAGCATGAGATGGGCACCCAGGCAGGCATATGCACCACCTCACTTGATCCTCTAGTGAGACGTGACATGCCCAAGGTCACACAGTAAGGCCCTCAACCCCAAAACAAAGTGAGTTCCCCCCATGAGGTTGTCGCTGAGTTATGCTCATCATGTTCTGGACTGTCATGTAGCTATCGACAGAGCTAGTGAGAGGCAGGTCAGCTGGCTTGGAGGTGCCCACCCAGTACTGTGGAGAGAGAACAGTGAGATGCAGCTTCCTCTGTGGAGCCCTGATCCACCCATCCGTCCTGCCTGTCTGTGCATTGGTCTCTCCCCAGTCCCCGAGGGGCTGACTCCACTTGCCGTCTATGGGTATCTATGCCCAGCAAAGTCCTTGTCCCCAGGAGCAGGGCAAAGGTGGCAGGAACAGTGGTCATCCCTACTATTGGTTCTTCCCTTCTCTCTTAGTCACAGGCTCCTGATTTTTAGCTCAGCAAATGGCTTCCCAGAATAGGGGTCTCTCCTGCATTTCTTAGCCTCTCCTGCATCGAAGTGTGGCCGTGTGGCTACATTCTGGCAATGGAAGGGTTGTGCAACATTAGGGAAGAGACCTTAAACAGAGGACGTATGCCATTCTTTATTACTTCTGCCTTCTCATTGGCTGGAATGTGGCTGTAATGGCTGGAGCTCCAGCAGCTATATTGGAACATGAGACTTTGGGCATGGGAGTCTCACACAGCAGAACCAAAGACAGAAGGAGCCTGTGTCCCCAATGCTTGGATCACAGGCCTTCCCTAGGCTGCCCACCTCAATACTTCTTAAATGTGAAAAAAAAAAAAACCACTGTCTTGTTTTAGGGTACTGTAATTTTGTTTTTTTCCTGATACATCTGATCTCAGTCCTAGTTTTTATATGTTATATTTTTCATTGATAAATAGGTTTTTTTTTCTTTAAACACAGGACATATAACAGATTAAAACACTCATCCCTCCCCACAATCCTATTTTGAAAAAGTAAATCAGATTATATCACTGACCAGCTTAAGTCCCTCTGAAGTCTTCTGATGAAAATCCTCACTCCTGGAACCTGTACAACTGAAGCCCCTACATCCTCCCCTCTCCTCACCCTCCCCATTGCCCTTCTGTTTGTTCCTTGGACTCATCTCTACTTCAGGGCTTTTGCACTCCCCATATTCCCTACCTGAAGATCCTACCCCCAGGTCTCCATGTGGCCTGCTTCTTCATAACCTCTGATTGTAGACCACCTGTCTGCAGTAGCCCCTGGCCTCCCTTACCCCGTGCACTGGGTCAGCTCCTGAAAGCACCATGCTTGCTGTTTGTGTGTTGACTGCCCCCTCCCTCGCAACCACAGACGCAAAACCCCAGGGACTGCTGACCCTCAGTCCACACCTGGTGGCTGCCCGGGGCATGCCCTGGCCATGTGGGCTTTGTCCAGTCTCCAGGAGTTCCTCAGCCTAGCCGGCTCGGCCAAGCCCATGCTTTGCAAACCACTAATGATGGAGCGCCATGTTCTTGGCTCTGACATTGACCGCTGACTCAGACCACGAAACCACTGGGCCACAGGTGAACGTGGGAGTGAGGACAGGTGTCTGGAGCTCTGCTGGGGTAGGTGGCTTGTGGTTTGGCAAAGAGGTGTCTGCTGGCAGGTCAGGTCTAGTCTAAGTACCCCCCTTCCTTTCCCGAAGGTTGATTGCTAGCCTTGGCCTGTCCAGGGAGCCAGCTGGGCAGAAGGCCCAAACTCAGGCCATGAGGAGGTCCTGTGGACAGGCGATGGCTCCTCCATAGTAAACTGGGTCTGAAAGCTCCACACAGGTGTTCAGAGAAAAGTTGCTGAGGGACTGGTGGGGCCCGCACATACCCAGCCTGAAGCCCCCCACCTTCCTGCCTTTCCTGGCCCAGGGTCAGTCTCCTCATTATCCAAGTCTGGGGACTGCCTCCTCCAGGAAACCTCCAGATGCCCCTGAGGACATGCTTTCTGCATCCCCAGGTCTTTCCCACCACCTTTCACGACCCCCAGCCCCACTGAGGCTCTGGAGGCTCAGGCTGGGGGCTGTCTCCTTTAGCACCCACAGCTTCCCACAGGTTGTGGACAAGTGGAGACACTGCCACTGAGAAGCCAAGGATAGAACTAGCAGGCGTTGCTAAGGGACCCTGGTCTGGGGCTTTGGTGTGCACTATCTCACTATGAACCCATTCTGCACGTGGGGAAACTGAGGCTCTAAGAGCTGAGATTTTAACCCAGGTCCCCTGAGTCCACCCCACCTACCCCAGATGGGTGTTGGGAGCTGCCGCGAGGCTGGGGTGAGTCCCGCAGGAGCACTCAGCCATCTCAGGCCCTTTCCTCTCTACCCTGGAGAAGCGTGGCCCACCTCAGATCGCAGGCTGACCCATGGCTTCGCTTTCCTTAGGGAGACCCCTGCAAATGCCCTAGGAGCCACAGCAGGGGGGGGGGGCTTCGAGCACAGGCGTAGATCTCTCCTGCTCTGAGGTGGGGAGGGGACAGTGGTCGGCCCCTGTGCCTGCCGGACGTCAGGCAGTGCCATCCAAAGGGGTGTCCTTGTTCTGATCCTGCTTAGGCCAGCATCAGAACTGCTGAGAGACATTCCTTGCTGCCCACCCCCTGCATTTCTACCCAGGTCCCAGGGAGGCTGGTGTGGCTGCTTTGGGGACCCCACTCTGAGCCCCAAGGTGGGAATTTGAGTCAAGTGGATTTGACTGAGGGGTGCAGAGGGGAAGAGACCCCGCTTCTCAGCACCTGCCATGGCACCTCTGCACAGATGCACTCACTAATTGCCCCTCAGCACAGGGCATGTGTCTTCTGCTGTGGAAAAATTGACTGCTCAGGGTAGCATGTTAGAAATGACTACACTGCAAAGGCACCATTTTTAGTTATTTTACTTGCATAAGTCCGTGAAGAAAAGAGTCCTAAAGAGGGATCCTGTATAGGTTCCAGGGTCAGCCGACACAGTTTCCATGCTGGCTGGGTTCCCGATGACCAGGTGATGTCCTGTCATCGGTCATTTCTCACAGTTGATGAGCAGATTTGGTCCAACAGATAGCAAGGCCACCTTCATCCTGGTAAAGCCTATGTCATCCAAAAGCAGGAGTTCCCAGAGGACCTTGTTTGCTAAGAACAACTGTAGGGCAACGAGGTGAGGGAGCAAGATGGTTTTACTTTAACTTGCCTTTTACCCTCTGGCCGCTGCTCGCCTGCTGTAATGCCTGGGCTGTGCTTCTCGGTCTGAAAATGTTGGTCCCCACAGCCTCTTCTTTCAAGTTTCTCTTGAATCCTGTTTGGTTGGCTAACCCCTGGTTCTTTCCTTGCTTTCAGCTAAGGCTGATCAGAAGAATTTGGAAGCTGAGATATTCCATTTCAATTCCACAACTGCTACCTCCCATCTAAGGGAGAGGGTGTGGAGGTTTGAGGGGTGAATTGGCCTGCCCAAGGAAAGGACCCTTGTCCCTTTAGGAGCAGGTAGGAAGCAGGTGTGTCCTCCTGGTCTGACATGGAGTGGGATGGGAGCTGGCTGACCCTAGGGCCTGGTTCTGGGGCCACAACTGCTTGGGGGCCGAACCACCAGACCACTGGGGCCTCCAGCTGCATATTCAAGGCAGGTCCAAGAGCCAGGCCCTGCATGTGACCCACTGGCCTCTCCATGGGGCCAGCTGCCTGTCCAGCCCATGGATGTTGTCTGCACTGTGCAGATGCTAAAAACTCCGGGGAGTCTCCCCAAAACGTCCATCTCCTGTTGCTGGCTCTTAAGGTGTCCAGGCTGGCAGGCCTGTTGCTGGGCAGAGGCTGGGCAGAGTACAACCAGCTCTCATTAAAGACATCTCATAAGTTGATGGAAACCCATCCAGCACAAAGGGGCATTTATTGGGCTGGATGGTGTGTCTCCATCTGAATGCAGGGAGGAGAGAAGTAGCCTTTCACAGAGTGCCAGCAGGGCTGGGCTCTCCTGCTCTGAGGGTGTCAATTTTCCAGCTCTTTCTCCAAGCTGTGCAACCTGTCCCTTTTTATGTGAGTTACTCACCCTGTCCTGGGCAGGGGACTCGCTGATCCCTCTCCTGCTAAAACTGTTAGAGAGAGAGGGAAAAAGGGGGAGAGGGAGCAAGCAAGGAGAGAGAGAGACTAGAGACATGAAAACACAGGTTGAGTTTCCATAGGGATGCTCTGCCTCAATGGTTCTCCATGATGGGAGTGACGTGCATTTATGTCTTACCTGACACCCTCTCAGTAAGATGATATCAGACGGTGTTATGCCCCAGGAAGTGACTGTTGTGATTTTGAAAATGGCTGTCATTCCCAACTTGCACAGCTTTGCTTGTGCTACTCCTTCTGCCTGTAATGTTCCTCCAAAAATGTACAATTAAGCAACAATTAAGTCTTATTTGACACCTATACATAATTTTAAAAAATGTAATGTGCTAAAGCCAATGCTAGTAATGTTCTGGAGAGGTTAAGAAGTAGCTCAGTTACTAGTAATAGAGGTCTAAAATTCAAAGACTTAACTAATACTGGATTTATTTTACTCTCACATTGAAACAAGCCTGGAGACAGGAAATCTAAGGCTGGCATGGCTCCTCCACAGTATTATTATTATTATTATTATTTTCTGCTGTAACGTGCTTATTATGTGCCAAAAAAAACACTACACCACAGCTTACTCCAGACATCTGTAGGAGAGTTCAGTCTTGCCTGCATATAATACAATGAGATACAGACTTCACACACAGTTTCACAAAACCCACAGAGCAGCTGGGGTATGCAACAGGGCAATGTCAGCTCAGCAGTAGGGAGTGGGGGGGATCTTTCTTTTCTGCCTTGCATAGTGTGGAGCTTCCATCCTCAAAATAGCCTCATGGCCCAAGATGGCTGCTGGAGATCCAACCATCACAACAGAAAGCAGGCATGGGGGCAAAAAGGGCTCATTTCCAGTTATCCCCTCTTAAGGAGCTTTCCAGATGACTCACTCAGTAATTCTGCTTACATCTCATTAGCTACCCATAGATACAGGGTGGGATGGGCAAATTGCCCCCCACACTCCAGAATCAAATCAGGTCTCATTTCCTGAGGGACATGCAGTGGGTAATCTGTGGTGTCTTCTACAGGCCGGCACACCTGTAAGTACAGCTGGTGGAGAGGTACATTGGCTGATTCCTTCTGGAAGGCAAACTTTTAAATACATATCAAGAAGGAGTAAAATATTCATCCCCTCCTGTGGGTCTCAAGTCTGTGATTTTATCTTTGGGAAGCAAAGGGAAAAACACAATGCACATACATGAATATATTCATGGTCACACATTCACTAAACGACAATTCCGAAATACAGACCTCCTTGGAGATATTGCAGCTTTGGTTCCAGACCACTGCAATAAAATGAACAATTCAATGAGTGAGTCACACAAATTTTTTGGTTCCCCAGAGCAAATTAAAGCTATGTTTATACTATACTGTAGTCTATTAAGTGTGCAATAACATTATGTCTAAAAAAACAATGTGCATACCTTAATTTTAAAATACTTTATTGCTAAAAAATGCTAACTATCATCTGATGCAGGGTTGCCACAAACCTTCAATTTGTGAAAAATGCAGTATCTACAAAGTGCAATAAAGCAAAGCACTGTAAAACAAGTTATGCCTGTAACTTAAATTTCCAGCAGGTAAAACACATGAGAATGCTGTTATATTCACTTGGTGGGATATTCTGTCATCACTGTAAATGTTACTCGTGAAGGACATATAGTAACAAAAAGAGTGTTTACAATGTAACTTCAGAGAAAAGACAGGATATCAAAATGTGCATTGTGATTATCACTAGTTACGGTGCATTTGCAGGAGGCAGGGAACAGAGAGACAGGGTGGCCTTAAGGGCAAGGTTTTCTTTTTAAACTTCCCAAAACCTTGTTTTACACATACACACACATGCACACATTCTTTATATAAAATAATAAAAACATTTAAATAAACAATAAAAATTTATATAAATAATATAATATAATTAAATAATAAAATATAATATATTATATAAATAATGAATATATTGAATAAAATATATAATTAGTTAATATAATATTATGTCCATTTCAGAAAATTTAGACAATGAAGGTAAGAGAAAAAAAGGAAAATGATTCTATCATGCAGGAATAACAGCTTTTCCTAGTTTGATGTTGTATCATCAGTCACAGCCATCGTGAATACTAGGAGGTGCAGGAGGGTGAGGGTGTACGTCTTGCTTTTGCACCTGTGGGTTGGATGGGGCTCAGCCTCAGCTTCAGGTGTGGTCCAGGTGTGCTCCGCATGTCTCCCATTCTCCTGGGACATGCTTCTCGGCATGCTCCTCTCCTGTTGGGAGTCCGGAGCTCCCAGATTGGCAAGAAGAGCATGGAAGTCCTCTGAAGGTTTAGGATTGGAATCGGCTACTGATGCTGCTGCCAGAGCAAGCCATTTGGCCAAGCCCAAGATCAACATGGTGGGAAAGTGTCCTCCACTCACATTTGAAGGGGAGGTGTGTGGATACATGCCCATTTATAATCCAAATTACCCCAGACGTATAGCCTTTCATACCTTTTCTATGCTTTTTTATAAAGACATGTTCTTTACACAACAGAATCATTCTACTTATGTTATTTTGTTGCTTAATTATGTTACAAACACAACTTTCTGTGTCATAAAAATTCTTCTGCGACATATGACTGCATACAATTCTATTTTAATGTCATATTACACCTTATTCAACTTTATGGAATTTATGTCCCCCCCACCTTTTTCTTCTGCTTCTAAAATCAATACTGCAATGATCATCCTCTCCTGGTACCTAAATCTTTGCACATACCCATGAGTTTTTTAAAGAATAAATTTCTAAAGCAGATTTAGGGAGTGAGATAGCTGGCCTCAAGATGCGCACAAGGGACTTCTCTGGTAGCACAGTGGTTAAGAATCTGCCTGCCAATGCAAGGGGCATGTGTTCGAGCCCTGGTCCAGGAAGATCCCACATGCTGCAGAGCAACTAAGCCCGTGTGTCACAACTACTGAGCCTGCGCTCTAGAGCTTACGAGCCACAACTACTGAAGCCCACGCTCCTAGAGCCTGTGCTCCACAATAAGAGAAGCCCCCACAACGAGAAGCCCGTGCACCGCAACGAAGAGTAGCCCCCTCTCCCCGCAACAAGAGAAAGCCAGTGTGCAAAAATGAAGACCCAATGCAGCCAAAAATTAAAAAAAAAAAAAAGATGGCCACAATAATCCTTGCTTTCATTTTCACACTCTTCTGTAGTCTCTTCTTACAGTAAATCAGAGCTAGTGTATATGGCCAATAAATTACAGCAGAGGTGATGGTGTGTGACTTCTATGGCTTGGTCATAGAAGGCACTGTGGCTTCTGTCTTCCTCTCCTGGATCACTCTCTCTGCGGGAGCCAGCTGCCATATTGTGAGGATGCTCAAGCAGCACTGAGGAGAGCCCAGTGTGGGGAGGAGCTGAAGCCTCCAAGCAATGGCCACCGGTACCAGCTGGCCATGAGGGAGTGAATCACCTTGGAAGTACATCCCCAGCTCCACTCAAATCTTCAGGTGAGACTATAGCCCCAGCTGACATCTGACTGCAGCCTCATAAGAGACCCTGAGCCAGAGCCACTGTGCAGAGACACTTCTGAATTTTTGACCCACAGAAACTATTAGAGACAGTAAATGATTATTTTTTAAAGCCACTTATTTGTTTTAAAGTGATAGATGACTAATAGTGTGAGTATTTTGGTCGAGAGGCCAAACTCTGCTGTGGTATCAGATAAACCCCAGCATTTTGGTGGCTAATACAGAGTGGTTTATTTCTCACTCTCACACACCTGATGTGGGTAAGGGGGCTCTCCTGCTTTTCAACCAAGTAGTGCCCAGGGACCCAGCATATTTCAATCTAGTAGCAGGTCACTTCCTCTCACACATGAGAATTAGTCATGTGATCACACCCAGATGTATGGGACCAAGAAAATAATTTGACAAACTCTGAGCATTGTCTCTGCCAGTGAATCAAAAGAAATATAAAGGGCTACCACATATTTTAAAAAATAGGCTCAGAGCTAAAGACCTATATGTTGAAACCATGATTCACAATGAACAACAAACCCTGAATGTACACAAATTTCCACAGTTGCTACATGAGAAGCATCTGCAAACACAGTGACTGACTCTTCCACACAACAATTTGGCAATATATATCAAGGGCCTTTAGAATATTTATATCCTCTGACCCAAATAATTTTGCTGCTGGGAATCTATTCTAAAGAGACATTGTTTAATATGATAAAAGCATTATGAATAATTCACCATAGCATTATATGAAGTAATGAAAAATTGTAGGCAACTTAAATGCATGCCAGGGAAAGGATGATTTGTGGCCCCTCCGTGATAGAATATCATGTGACCATTACAAGAGATGCTTACAGTGCAGCTTGTTATGGCTGACACTACACTGTTATGGGGAGAGGTTGCAAAATTAAGTGATTTCAATGATACAAACACACTTCCTTAGAAAAAACCCACTGAAATGTTAACCATGGTTTTCCCTGGGTGGTGGGATGAGGTCTTCCTCCTAATCACCTTTGCTGACTTACCAAGCTTTCTCCAGTGGGCATGTGACACCTTGTAAGCCCGCTGGCTTCTTTCTTCATCCATAACAAAAATGGCATGACAAAAATGCCTTTTTTTTTAGAGGACTTGCCTCTGTCAGTTACAGTTCTGTGTGTATACTTCCTACATTATTTTATAACCAGACAAAAGAGTTAAAAGAAACAACTTAAAAAGTATTGCTGGTCTTTTTGATCCCTAGTCAAAGGCACGTCTATTGGCTTCACTGTCCCCTCTCAGGTGACAGCTTCCCAGCATTCCCTAAGCTTCCCCAGGAGTGGATGCAGGAGAAGGCACAGGCCAGGTAGGATCAGGGATGCTTCAGAGTACCAGGGTCCTGGTTCTGCATCCCCAGAGATGGGGTGGGGATAACCCTGGGCTCCTGGGCACCACCCACTCAGGCCAAAGCGAGAGCCCAGCCTAAGGCTGGGGACATCTCCCACCTCACTGGCCCCAGAGGCTGATGGCCCCCATGATGCTCATATTCCCCTATGATGTCCGTGTCCTCCATGATGCCCACAGCCCCTGTGATGCCCATGTCCTCCCATTATGTCCATGACACCCCATGATGTCCTTGGCCCCCTTGGTGCCCATAGCTCCCATAATATCTATGGCCCACATGATGCCCATTGTCCCAAATGCCTATGGCTCCTATGATATCCATGACCCCCACAGGCCCCATGGTGCCCATGGTCCCCATTATGCCCGTGACCCCCTGTGATGTACATGTCCCCAGTGATGCTCATGGCCCCTGTGATGTTCATGACCTCCATGATGCCCATAGCCCCCCAGTGATACCGAGGGACCCCCCCCGCCCCCCACCAAAGGTGGCCTCTGCTCCCAGCCCACCACCCACTGAGTGCACTGTCCATCACACACTCCTTAGGGAACGCCCTGTGTCAGCTGGGGTGGCCAGAGGTGTGCGGGTGGCTCCTGGATGCAGAAGTTAGTCACCAGGGTGTGGACTGGGGAGGGCAGAGGGAACCCGAGGGACACTCTCGTCCCAAGGCTGGCCTCTGCCCTCTGGCCGTGCAGCCTCAGGCCTTGGTCTTACTTCTCTGAACTTTGCAGGGAGAGCCCGTGTTCGAGCTACCTCTCCAGCCAGGGCTAGACAGGGTGAGATATGCTTTAGATGTTAGCAGTGAATTATAACTCACATACACCGAAAAAGCACTCATCTTGGAGGTCCAGACTGATGTGTTTTGAGAACTGTTTAGATGGACCATCACGAATATCAAGTCTTAGAACATTGCTGTCCCCAAGAAAGTTTCCTCTGGCCCCTGTGCAGTCAAGCCCTCTCCCCCCACTGCAGAAGCCACCACTGTTCTAATTCACTTTGCCTGTTCTGGAACCACAAATAAACGGATTCATTTATTATATGTCTGGCTTCTTTCACTCACAAAATATTTCTGAGGTTCACCAGTGCTATTTGTGTATCAGCAGCCCATTCCTCGATAAGCAGAAGTTTTCCATTTTATGTAGTCCAGTTTATTAGATTTTATTCAGATAAATTCAGATAAAATAATAATTTTATATTATTTTACCAGTTATTTGTTTTGGCATCCTGTACTGGAGGCCTCTTATTCTCCCAAGGTCAGTGTACCAGTTCATTGCCTCTGAGCTCCAAATACCCTTGGACGTTTCTCCTTCCTGGTGAGCAAAATGTCAGGCTCCCCCAGTTCAGGGCACTGGAGGGGTGGAAGGGGGAGGAGGCTCTGATGCCTGGGGGTCTGAGGTGTGGGGGTCAGGACATTTGGTGCCCAGCCATGCACCCCAAATGACATTCCCTTGTGACCTCGCAGCCCCACCCTGGTGATTACCTTTCCAAGGCCTCTAGATTCCGCTTTCCCGCTCTCAGCCCCCACCTGCATCCTGATGCCCTGAGCTTGCTAGGTACCTGGCCACCAGGCACAGCGCCTGCGCCATGGTGGCTGCAGACCAGCCTGGCCCACACAAACCAGCAGATTTCCCTGACATCTAGTGGGCTCAGGCATGCCTTCTCCATTGAGGCCTAGCTCCTTCCAAGCTGACCTCCGCGAGTGCCCTCCCTCAGCCCTGGGTTCTCTGGAGCTTTCTTTTATGTCTCATCAGTGCTTACTAACTGGGCCTATCAGACATCCTGTTCGGGTCACTGTGTGGTCCCTACCCTCTGACTGGACACAGATTGACACAGTCACAGAGATACTCTCCAAGAAGGTCTGTGACCAATGAGATACAAGAGATCTATCAATATAGATATAGGTAGGTAATCTTTTTTTTTTACCACTTAATCATTTCTAAGTGTGCAGTTCAGTAGTGTTAAGTGTATTCACATTGCTGTACAAAAGATCTCTAGAGCTTTTTCATCATTCCAAACAGAAACTTTCCCCATTAAACACTAACTCTCCATTCCCTTTCCCCCAGCCCCTGGCACCCCCCATTCTACTTTTTGATTTTATAATTTGATGACTGTAGATGCTTCATACACATGGAATTGTACAGTATCTGTCCTTTTTATGACTGGCTTATTTCACTTAGCATAATGTCCTCAAGGTTCAACCATGCTACATCATGTATCAGAATTTCCTTCCTTTTTTTTTTTTTTTTAATGTCTGAAACATTTATATTAACATATTTCCATACATATTTCCATACAAATACAAATATAAGATTTTTAGAAATTTCATGTAATGTCTGAAACATTTATATTAACATATTTCAAATACAAATACACTACTCAGATTCTCACCAACTCCATAAATACACAAATAAACCTCACGCCAGGAATTCATGGAAACACATTCCCAATAGACTCCCAAATAATGATATACATAAAACCACCCACTGCCCATGAGGTCCTACAATCCCTGGAAGATCTACAAATAGGCATATACAACATGACACTTCCAGATACACATAAACACCCACAACTCCCCAATTGCCAAAAACAAGGATGTAACTTCTTAATATCCTTAAATACAGACACTGAACTCCAACAAGCCACAAACGCACATATATGTAATTCACACTACAAACACACCCACACAGTACTTTCACAACCCCAGAATACAAACATAAACTACCTTAAGCCCCATACGCACCTGCAGTGGTGTGTCATCAAGCAAAGCCTTAATAACCTGAATCAGCACTCCCTAAAGAAATGTGGAGATATATACCATATAATTAATTTTAAAGATATAATGGATGTGTGCACATAATTTACAAATAACTGAAAATGTACACTATTCTTCACTGTAAATTCTATATACTGAATTGATTCTTACCTAATCCTTTCGTTGATTTTTGCTGAACTCTTGCATCACCAGCCAAACTACGCTTGCAATTCCGTCATGATCGGAGAGTATCAGACTACGAATACATGTTTATTGTTAGATTCAGCAAACTTACTCCTCTCATTGACAAAAGAGTACCGTTTGAACATAAGTGTTGTTTGGTATTTTTATGTTAAAAAGTTACTAGTAAAGCTATGAGGATGTTCGCTAGATCTTCACTCATTTTCCAATCACCTGAGCTACACCTTTGGAACCAGATGAGGGTTTTCAACTCGCAAGAACGTCCCTCTAGCTTTTGTACTCTTCAGAACGCGCAGCCTAGAACGGCACCTGGGCACCTGTTTAATAGCTCACACACACTATTCCCCCCCCACCGTAGGCCCCGCAATCACTGAACCCTTCATGCAGCCGGCTCCCCAGTGGTGCCAATAACCCTGGGGTAAACCCCTCACGGGACTCGAGCTCTATGGGGGCGTGAATCCACATTGTGGGGAGTCTCCTTACACGGACAAGGGCACAAACAACCCACAGGGTGAACAACAGTGCAGAGCGGTGACACCGGAAGGGTGAAAAGTCCCCGTACCCCTTACCTCAGGGTTCCTGGAATTGACTCCAGAGGCGGCCATGACAGGCCCCGCCCCCGCCGGACAGCCGTTGGGGCCCCAACCTCCGCGCTCGCGCATGCGCTCCTGTCTTCCGGAGCCAAGCCAACTGCCCCAACAGACGCCAGGAGCTGTTGGAGGACGGCGGTGCACGTGCCTGAGAGCCCCGCCCCAGTGGGCGTGCGCAGGCGTGCAGGCGCGGGGCACGCGGGGATCTGTTCCAGGAAGTCTCTGCAGGAGAGGAGAGAAATGCAGGGTCGGGCACGCTACGCAGCATCTCTGGCGACGCTCCTCGCCGGGAACCTTCGTGACAGTGTCTTCTTAAAACCAGCTCTTGTGAGATGTGCACTCGTGATTTTTCTATTGCACACGTGAAACCCATGCACTTAGCTACAAAGAGTTCTGGAGAGCTCCGCTCTAAGCACAGTAGCCTCAAATTGGGGCAAGTGCTTTCATGCCCTTTGGACTGCAGTTCCTTGGTTCTTGTTTATGCCTTTCAAAAAACAGTAGGTCCTTTTTCCTTGCAAGCCTGAAGTTTCCGCTAAAGAACAATTCTAGCAAAGAATTCAGACCTGGGAAACACTCTTAAGATACTGTCTCCTGACTCCGTTCCTAGAGTCTTTCCAAACGCATTTACTCTACTAGAATATTTTTTCTCAGTGTATTTAATACATGGAGGTTTTTCAATAAATGTTGATTCACAGGTGTTTCCTTTGTATGGTTTTTTTTTTTAATAACTTTGAAAGAGAGTGGACAATCTGGGCCAATTTCAACACAGCAGGTAGTATGGGAACAATTTTCCTTTCCCTCCCTCCTTTTTTGTAATATCTTGCAGACTTTCAGTTGGCATTAAAAACAACAACAACAACAAAAATAGTAGCACGATCAACTTACTGACCTGACTTTGTAATACTTCCCAAAGAAACTTCAATCATCAGATCCTCTTTCTGGTCAATTGCAAGATTAGAGCATTTCTCACTCAACAGGATGCCTCTGAAGACCCCTCACGTCTAACAGCAATAAGCGCCTCCAAGTGCACAGACTTGAAAACTCCACAAGACACAAACATGGTATCTCTTCGTTTCCTTAACGTTTCGTGATTGAGTGGAAGATGAAATGTCTTCTGAGGCTTGTGATGCATGTCCAGAATTATTTTTTCTCAGTAGTCAATGCCTGCCCGCAGCCTCTGTGCAGGACTAGTCAGAGATCATGATCCAAAGGACTTTTAGATACTCCCTTCTGTGACTGGTCTTCCCAAATTACATTTGGGCTAATTTGATTATCTCTGTCTCTGGGGTGTAGGATTTTGAAGTATTACAAAAGTGATTGCAGAATTGGGACTGGCTAATTTTTGCACAGTGCAATTTTTGTATCAGTGGCCTTGAGAAGAGTCCTTCAAATACTGTATCAGAATTATGAGTGAGAATCTTGTAAATAATTGGTTGAATGACTGAACAAAGGGAGGAAGCAACAAGGAAGCCTGCCTTTCTCGAGTGCCTGGGTACAATATTTTGCCTCACCGTCCCTCTAGTATGAAGTTATTGGTTGAAAATCATATGAGTTTTCCCTCATTGTAAAAGCTCCAGTACTGAGCGATATTCCCAAACTGTTTATTTTTTTTCAGTCCCCGACAGGAGTTTCTTTAGATATAAAGTTCACCATGCTGTTGCTTGAAATATTCTCACCTTATCTTCTCATCTTCTTCTGAGTCAGTTTTTCCTGACAAGAGGCAAGGAACTTCTTAAGCACCAACAGGAGTCTTTTTCACACTGTGGAACAGTCCTTCTAAACCTCTGTTTCCTTCCCCAACACCCCACAATCAGTTGGAGTTCTACTGCAGCTACAGCAGTGAGAGAATCTCGTCTCGCAAGAGATTTGGTTGCCATCCTCTGAGGTTTTCAGCCTTCATCTCCCTTGACAAGTTTCCTAACAGTCCTCTCTTCTCACAACACAAAACACGAATACTCTTTCATATCCTTTTGATAGTGGTAAACTGACTGACATGGATTCTCAATATGAAAATAATAATCAGACAAGTTTTGTAAAAGGAATGCTACCATCATTCCCATGCAGATGGGGCCATATGCAACGATGAGCCTAGATTGTAAAGAGCAAGTGTATGTAATGCAGACAGGAAATTAACAAACTTGTAAGCAGGGCTTGCAGGCTAGGATTTAGATGGAAGTGGGCTTGTCTGAATGGGGATTGGACACTGGTGGATAAACTCTTGGCATTGTGTCAAGGTGCACATCCATCTCATGGGTAGTGGACTTTTAACACCTAGAAAAACCAGGGCTCTAGGATGTTTAGTCCCTTTAACATAAGGAAAGAGAAGAAGATTTTCTGCCTTCTTGTTCCTTACTTCTGTCCTTACCCCAACTAAGCCAAGATGTTCAGTGCTATATGATGGCTCTTCCAAATCCATTTCATCCAAAGAGCCTGCAGATTTTCTGTATGTTTACAATTGTGTTTTCTGTTGGAGCCAAGATGCACACTTGAGTCTCGTCACTCCAAGTTCTCTTTCTCATAAGGATGAGTAACTGATAATAGCTTAGTATGTTCTAATTTTTTGGTAGTGTTGCCAGATAAAATACAGATTTTGAGTTAAACATAAATTTCAGATAAACAGGGAAAGAATTTGCAGTAAAACTATGTCCAAAATGTTGCATGGGACAAAGTTGTACTAAAAATGAATTCATTGTTTATGTGAAATTCAAAAGTCAAATTCATTTAGGCATTTGATACTTTTCTTTACTAGATCGAGCCACCCTATTCTTTCAGGTGCTTTGAAATTTAAGAGACTAGAAAGTCTTGTTCTAGGAATCTAGTGCAGAAACAGAGGAGCCACGATACCCGTAGAAAGACAATCATTGAAAATCTCCTCAGATATATTGGAACATATATGAATTTTCATCTAGAAAAAAAATGAAGGCATTTTAAAAACTGAAAACAGATTGCCTTCGTTTTTAGTTGCATGACGTATCTCTGGGAAGATTTTAGTGAAAGAGATAACACTGGTTTCCTCCGGGAAAGAGGATTGGGTTGACAGGGGAAAGAGGTGGGAGGAGGACTCGCCACTGCATATTCCATTTTGCACAATTTAATTTTGAACCATGAGAAGGTGTTGCTCGCTTAAAATATTATACTAAAATCATTTAAAAGGTAAAAAACTAAATCTTTTACAACCATGGAATACTATGAGAAAGACATTTAGTGAATTCTGGTCTTGGACATGGGGGCTGCATGACGGTTTTTTGATGGACGGGGGCTTTCCAGCACAAAGGATCATTAGTAAGGCTGGTCCTGCTGGATGTTGCTTGGAGCACAAGGACCACTCCCTTAGGAGTGATGTACATACAGCAGTCAAAGACACTGGATCTGCTGAGACAATCCTAATTTCAAATACTCAGTTCCATGTGGCCATAAATACCCAAGTGTTTATCAGACTAACCGTTCTGAATTTTGTTCAGAAAGTCTAGTCTCTGTTGAAGTAAGTCAAGAGCCAGGTAGGAAGCAGAGTGTGTTGAGGGACACAAAACTAGGTTGATGGAAAAAGAAGTGAAAGGAAGGGACCGTCAAGTCCAACCTCGGTGCCGTGAATCAAAAAAACAGTCTATAAACTGCGTAAAGAGGCACACGCCAATTGTGTTGCCACTGTGTGAGGTGGAAGGAACTTCCGGTTCTTGCCTACCTGCCAGAGGCCTCGTGGAATGTCTCGCCACCCCCCCCCCTACCCAGACCCACGTGCCCTCTGCCCCTCCCGCACTGCAGAACGTTTCAGCCGCATTCTACTGTTATGACTCAAACCGGCCCCTCCTTCAGTTGGACCCTGAGCGTCTGTTGAAGCAGGTCACTCTCTGGGTCCTGGTCTTGACTTTTCTCATTGAGGCTACCAGGCAGCAGTAGTCCGTGCCCAAGCCTGCAGGACGGCTTCAGAAGGAGGTAAGCCTATAGGCTGGGGGTGTGTTCTCAGAGACCCTGCCATCCCTCACATCCTTCGGGTTCACACGTGACACTTCACGGTGGGCACACAGTTGGACTGAAGTAGAGGGAGAAGAGAGCACTGGACACACGAGGACATTTCACCTGGGGAGACTGGGGAGCCTGAAGAAACCTGAGACTGCACTGGGGAGGAGGGGTCATTGGAGGTGGATCAAGAGGAATTGCCCTGGCTATGGAGAAAGGATGGCAGCAGGCAGGTTGATTCTTTCTAGAAGGGAGACAAGCCACTTTGAAACGTGTGTGTAAGGATGTGTGTGATGTCCTGGTGGTGACACAGGGAGGGTCATGAGGAAAGCCTAGACGTGTCTTGGGTTCCTGAGGCACCTGAAGCTTGCCTCACCATATCTTTCTAAGGGATTGGAACAGGAGCATACTGTATCTAAGGGGGCCGTGGGGAGAGATGGTCTTGGTGAGAAAACTATTCAGTGGGGCTGTTTGTGGCCACACCTGCAGTGAAGTGTCCTCTCCGAGAGCTAGGCAGGAGGTTACTCTAACTGCCGCAGCCCACACCTCGTCCACTCCTCCCAGCCCAGAGCTCACTTCTCAGTTCAGGCAACTGTTGCTTTGGATTCAACAGGGGATGGGCAACCGTGTAACTTCAGCCAAGAGAGGGCTCAGGTTCCTGAGTTGCTCTGAATTGTTCTTCCTTTTGTGGAATCGCAGTACTTCAGACCTACTTCATCTCGTCCAGTATCTCATGGCGGACCCTCAGGCTGCCTTGAGAGGAAGAGTTTGTTCATATTTCCTGTCACTCCTTCATGGACAGGAGACAGATGTGGAGTGGGGTTGTTTCGGGTGGAATGTCAGTGAAGGCTGCTTCCTCTTTTAAAGGGGGAAGGAGTGTAGCCCAGGGGCAGGAAGACGATCTTCTGTGTTATTATTAAACGTCCTATGACACCTGTTCTGGTTAATTAGGTGCACCGTGGTGTGTACCTTGTTCTCGTGAACAGGGATGTGATCCAGACAACTTGATCGCCATGGCAACTGGCTTCTGCCTGCTTCTCAGATTGACTTTCCGTTATTGGGAGCTGGAGGGGGAAGGACCACAGGCGGTCTGTACTCCCATGACCAATGTAACATGACAATTCCCTGGCCCTTGTTTAATCCTCTGCAGCCACCACTGGCTGTGAAATGACAGACTCTAAGGGACACGCGCCTACTTCTCACACACCACTCCCCCCACCCCCGCCTCCTAGGAACAGAACTCCTGAGTGATGACAGTGACTCTGGGCACTGGGGAGGGGGTGGCAGGACCTGGCCCATGTTACGTGTCTGCTGTGGGTTGTTCTGAGATGCAGGTGCATTCTGGGCCAGTGTTATGGGTTTGTATCAGGATTCCATTAGAGAGATATTTTCCAGCATTTTGTTTCGTTTTGTGAGGCTAGGAAAGAAAGAGGGGATTTCTACTGAGCATCAGGAAAAGGAGGACTGAGGAGGAGGTGGGGCCCTAATATTTTACACAATACCTGTCCACAAAGGGCTTTTGGGTGCCTAGAACTTACCTTGGAGAAGGTCCCTAGCTGCTAGTACGCCGGCTGAGGGGCATTTCTCACAGAGCGGATGTCCACACAGTTCCAGATCTTGGGAGACAGCCTGTGAGGCTTAGGTGCCAGGGGGTGCCTTAGGGAGGCTCTCCAAGTCAGTGCTTGCTGAGGCGATTTCTTCTCGGCAGACAGGGGTCAGGGACCTTGGTGGATGGGCACGGGGTCACCAGTGGAATAATACTCAAGTGGAGGTCAGGGCATGAAAATCACTTGAAGACATTTGCACGCTGCACAGTTTCCCTTGTCCAAGTGTCCCTCACCTGTGGAGATTTACACTCTGATGCCACAGAAAGCCTCAGTCCCACTTGCCCATTCTCCTCCTCCATTCACTCCTTTCCTTTGCCTCAACAGCATGTCCAGTGCTGGGAACGGATGTGACCATGAACCCCGGTGCCTCCTTGTCTACTTTCACGGCAGTGCCCTTCCCTCCACCCATTCCTGGCGCCCAGCACCGGCCACCCTGGCAGCAGCACCTGCCACGTCCCATCACCCCAGCATTCCCTCCTGGCAGCAGCCTGCTGCTGCCAGCTTTCCCCAGGACGCCTATGGTGGCTAATGGTGGCCTTGGCCCTAGTGCCCCTGGGGCTTGCAACCTCACTGTCGAAGTCAGGTCACAAGGGAGGACAGTGGAGGCCCCCCAGACTCAGACCTCTGTCGTTACTCAGGCCCCCCTCAACTGGAGCGCTCCAGGGGCCCTCAGCAGGAGTGCTGCATGTCCTGCACCCGAATTCATAGCAACCCCTGTGATGGGGACCGTTGTGACTGCTTCAGCTGTTGGAGTTAGGCAGGCTGGCAAGGGAGGCTGGACCCCAGGCTTTCCTCCTCAAGCTCCACCACCAGCTGCCCAGCTGGCCCCTATCATTCGCCCCGTGAACTCTGGGCCATGGCCACATGACACTTCCAGGGAGGGCCGCCTGGCCACCAACCAGTCCAACGCCTCGCAGGATGGCTCCTCTAACCCCCAGAGAGAGTACAGTAACTTCCGACGTTGGCAGCACATCAAACCCCTGGCCCGGAGACACTTTCACCTGAGTCCTGATGCAGAAGCTTTTTCCTGCTTTCTCATGTGAGTGAACGCTCAGCGGGTCCTGAGCTTATGGGAGCTTTTAGATAAAGAGGAACTGGGGATGGACTCGCACGTTAGGTTTCTAGGGATACTGGAAGGAAGGTGTGAGGGCGATGTCCATGCTATGAGAAGGCACACTGTCGGTCACATGGGTGGGCCTGCCAGTCCGTGACATCAGGACTGAAATGTGCCCCATCTCAACTGGCCCCACCACCCTGTGAGTCTGGCCAGCTTGCTCTTCCATGATTCTCATGGTAATACGGACTGCAGACTTGCAGTCAGAGAGGGTCGTGGTGTAAGGTGAGGAGCCAAGGAGTGGATGCCGCCCTCTCCTGTGGTGCCGTGTCCTTCATACAGGACGTGAGTGCACATGGCCAGGGGAGGGCACTTCAGAGGAGGGGGAGGAGCGCGGGGCCCAGGAGAGCGCTTTATGCATGCCTCCACTTCGTTGTGGAGAATTCCACTAGGAACAGGGTGATGGTAGAGCTCTCCTAAGGCCGTGGGCTCTCTCCCACTAGAGTTGTGAGCCTGGCAGGCATTTCCATCCTAAACCTCCGGTCCCTCGTAAAAAGGGGACAATTACACTTCACTCAGAGAACTGTGCAGAAGACGCCTTGGGCTAATCTATGAAGTGTTACCAGATTGCTTGGCACATGCCACGCCTCATTGATGATGGTGATTTTTATTATGAAAATGCAGCCTTGAGGAGGAAGAGAGCTCCCCAAGGCACAATGTCCCGGCTCTAGCCTGGGAGTGGATGGTCATCCTTGAGTGAGTGTGAGGCGGTGACAGCAGTGGCCGGGAAGGCTTGTCTTTGCCCTCCCAGACGCCCGCCTCTCACCCTCCTGTTGCTCAGTCATTCTGGGTTGAGTGATGTGTGGTCCACATGGGCGGGTGGGGTCAGGCAGGTGGGGGCTGGGCTGGGCCCGGAGACTGACCCCGAGGGCTTACAGCCCAGTGCTTCGATCCGTGGCCCGCCTGAATCCCAACATGCCGCTGGAGGAGGGACTGTGGAGGGCCGTGCAGGAATGGCGGTGCAGAAGCAACCTTGACCGGATGATCTACTACGAGAGGGCGGAAAAGTGAGTCAGCGTCCTGGGCCCAGGGGCTGCGTGGAGGGTGAGGCGAGTGGGTGAGGGCAGGGTCTGGCCGTGGGGGTGCTCATCAGAGAGGACAGAGGAGAAGGGCTGTCACCCAGCACAGGGTCCCCGCAGCCCAGGGGCCCTACACTCCCCCAGAAACCCATCCCTCACCTTGAGAGTTTGAGACTTCTGTCCTTCCTCCACCAGGAGCTCTGCCCTCCCCTGATTTTGACCTACCCTTGCCTTGACATGAAGGTCTCAGGACGGGGCAGGGTGAAGCTGTGAGTCCAGTAGGGGTCCAACTCCGGCCATATGGGCTGGGCCGGGGAAAGAGCTCCACCCGCCAGCCTGCTGCTTCCTTAGTGGTGGGTGGCTGGCGGCCACTAACATAGATTTGGGACCACCTCTCCTCATGAAAAGTGCCCTGAGTGGGTACCCTGGCATCCCTGAAGAGGCTGGGGAAGCCAGCTGTCGTCGGCCCAAGGGTCTCCGGCCCTTCCAGTGTTTGCTCCGTGGTAATCCCCTTGGTTTAAGAAACAAAAGCAAACAAACGAGCGCCTCTCAGAGGAAGGGAAGGCCTCTCCTCTAAGCTCAGCATCCACATCGTCCAGCCTCTCCTGGGCCCTGTCTCCAGGTCTATGTTCCAGGACTCTCAGTCCTAGCCCAGGGTCCTGGATTCGGGCAAGGACCCCTGTGGGGAACACATGCCTGTTCCAGCCTCTGGCTGTCAGCCCTTCATGTGGTTCTGGATGGAGACGGGGGCATGAGGAGGGTGCCCCCTGGGTCAGCCATGTGTCCCGTTGACCTGGTTCAATTCAGCGACCTGGGTCTATGCTGTTGAATGCCCTCCAGTGCTGGTGAGGCAGGAAGGGTCCCAGATCTTGTTATCGCTTCCAGGAGCAGCTCTCTGCTGCGGACAGCACCTCACAGGGCCTTGACGGCCCCAAGGCACGTCCTCTCCCACTGCCTCAGTCTTGGCTGCCTTTGTTGGGCTCCAGAGCCCAGGCCTTTTTCTCAGGGTGGCCTGTGCCTCCGTCACCCCCCAGGTTCATGGAATTTGCGGCCCAGGAGGAGATGCACATTCAGCATTTGCAGTGCATGCAGTGCGCGCAGGACCTGGCTCCTCCAGCCCCACCGAAGCTGGAACCTCGGGGGCCCCCAGCCCCGAAAGTGGGCCTTCAGCCAGGCACCCAGGTTCCCACTGGAGCTGAAGGCACAGGTAACAGGGGCCTTGGGTTGGCCAACGTCCCCATGTGGATCCTTTTCTTTCAAAACAGGGGCATTGGTCTTTCAACGAAAAGAGCCACCGAGGCGGGGGGTGGGGGGGTGGGGTCTCAGCTGCCCTTTGTCACTACGGGGTATTGACTTGGTCAGTTTTGTAACTCCTCTCACACCTCCCTGTCAAAGGACCCCACACGAAGTCTGCCTAAGAAGTAGGCTTGATGGGGAGACCCCTAGAAAATTGGAGGTTCCCCACTTCCTTACTTGTGACTCTCTTAGATGACCCCCTAACCTCCCTTCTCCAACTGTGCATGAGGCTTCAGATGGTCCTGACCCCTCCCACAACCACATCAACATCCCCCAAACAATGCCCTCACCAACGTGCGCTCGGGTCAGGAGGTGGACCGGGAGTCCCTCACCTTCCTTCCCTTCCTCCTGCTCTGCCTCAGCCTGTGCTCCCAGGATGTCCGGACCCAGGGCCCAGCCCTCGCACCCGAAGCCACACAGATCCCAGCGGACCCCGGAGCCCAAGGCGCCCAAGGTGATTCCCCCTGAGACTGTGAGGGAGTATGTGGAGAGGATGGAGGCGCTGGTGGGACCCGTCCACTCAGCCAGCGGCAAGTCACATGCAGAATGTGGAAAGGACGGAAATGAGCTGAAGCAGGAAGAGGACGACACCTACTTGGACCCGTGTCTCTTGAGCTACACTGACGAGCTGCGTTCCCGGGAACACTCTGTCACCAAGGTAGGCTGGGCCTGGAGCCTGGGGTCTACAAGATGCCAGGGCATGGAACTCTCAGCACCCAAGATCTGGGTTCTGCTCAGGCCGATGGGATTTAAGCTCAGCTCCTTGTTCCTGAGCCTGGTGTTAGGGGAGGTTTACGCAGGTGTCTGTGTGTATATGTCTGTGTCTGTGTGTATGCCTTTGTGTGTCTGTGTATGTGCATCTGTATATGTGCTCTTTTGTGTGTGACTGTGTATGTGCATGTTTGTGTGTGTGTGTGTGTGTGTGTGTGTGTGCGTGCTGACCATCCCCGCCTTGTGGAAGAGAGTGGGGGTGGGTCTCTGCTTTTCACTTTCCCTCCTGGTCTTCTTGTGTCACAGGCCACTCCTGGCCAAGGATGCTCACAGCCTCTTCTTTCTGTCCGAGGTGGAGGCAGTCATTCATCCTCGATTCCCGGCAGAATTGTTTTCCCCGGACCCACAGCTGGATGTCTTGGCCCTTGCTGAGGAGCTGAAGCAGGAGGAAGGACTCACCCCTGAAGAAGTGAGCCAGGGGAGGGAGAGGGACACTTAGGGAGCCAGGGGACTCCAGGGGAGGGGGGACCCCAGGTGACCCAGGGGACAGGGGAAACCAGGTGGCCCAGGGGAGCCAGAGGAGGGAGGGATCGCAGGTAGAACAGGGGCGACAAGGGACACCCAGGAAGACGGAGGGACCCCAGTGAGCAGGGGAGAGGTAGGGCCCCAGAACAGTAGGCCCACATGGCTCTGTCCGTCCCTTCCCTGCCTCGGAGGCCTGGCATGGGGAAGGGCCCTCTCTGGGGTGGGTGCAGCGCAGGGTGATAGGAAGGAGAGGATGGGGTGCCGGGAGCGGAGGGAAGGACACACAGCTGGGAATAAGGTGCAGGAGGATGGCAGGAATGCCACCGTGTCTGTATTTGGAGTCTAGTCCTGGGGTCACCCGTCCCCTCCTCCCCCCCAGGGCCATTGTCCCACTGCCCAGTGCTCCTCCTCTCACACGTGCGCGTGGAGCCGTCACTGTCCTCCTCCCTCCTACCAGCTGGTGCAGAAACAACTCCGGGACTTGAAAGAGGAGGAAGGTGGGCCGGCAGCCCCGAGCCACAGTGCACGCGGAATGGGCTCAAGTCCATCTGAGTCCCACGCCGGCCAAGGTGCCCAGAGGCACGACCAAGACCGCCATCGAGGGGTCAGTGATGAAGCCTGCCCACCAGAGATTGATTTTGAGGCTCTTCATAGGCCCATCCGAGCAGACACTGGCCCATTCGGGCCCAAAGTCTTTGTTCCCTCTCGAGGACGTCAGGAGGTCTCTCCATTCCGGGCCGGACGGCCCTCCCCTCCCCAGGGTCAAAGGCGCACTGGCCCTCTACTGGGACCCAGGGATGCGTCTCTTCTCAGAGAGGCGTCTCCTGTTCCGGAGGCCCGAGGGCCCAGGGACGCGTCCAGTGAGCACGAGGAGGCGCTCCACAGCCTGGCCTCCCTCTTGGCCTCTCCGCAGAGCCTGCCGCCTTGCCGGCTGTCCCAGAGTCCTGCCCCTGCCTCAGGCCTGGCCTCCCCTGGAGGTTGGGGGGCCAGGAGTGCTCCCCAGGCCCCCTCCCCTCAGAGAAGAGGCCCCAGCCCAGCTCCACCAGCCGCTCCCAAGTCGAGGAAGCGGGTTCTGTGTGGGCGCCCAGCCGCTGCTGAGAAGCTGCCCATCCCCGGGGCTGGCCACGGGGTCTCTGCGAGGCCAGCCTTTGCTCTGGGGCTGGTTCGCCCCTCACAGCCGAGAAAGAGAAAGCGTGACCCGTTTGTCACAGGGAAGAGGAGGAAGAAGCAGAGGAAGCACTGCAGCCAGTAGGGAACAGCCGGGCCGGCCCTCCAGGGCGAGCCCCCCAGGGCGGCCCCCAGGGGAGCCTAGGGGCTCCTCCTCACCCCAGAGCTGATCCTGGGATTGTGGGGGATTAGGGAGGTGGGGGAGGTGGGTGTGGGCAGGACCTTTGGAGTGATGTATGAAAATTGTGAATAAAGATAGTTTTGGTGGGAAATGCTCTCAGGCCACTGTCATCTTCTTCGTGTGGAGCTGCTCCACAGAGAGCGATCCTGAGAGGAAGGAAGGGTGAGGGAGGTCACAGGAGCTATGGATCTACAGGTGGCCAAACCTTTCCTCCACATAGACAAGGACTCCTCAGGCTGCCCCTGGGAACGCACAGCTCTCACTTTCCCCAGGGACCCCCTCATCATCCCCTTCTCTAAAGCCTGCTTGGCTAGGGGCCTTCTGGGGCATCTGTAGCATCTTCTGCATCCCTGAACCGTCTGTGGAGGGAGAGCTGCTTTTGTGCCTCTCAGCCCTCTGGACACTAACCAGTTTCTAGGACGGAGCCTGGAGACGGCCCTTGTCTTTATGGAGCTTCTCTCTGCTTCCCTGAAGTGGCCAGGCGATGGCGCTGGGGTGACCCTCCGCTCATCCAGGGTTTCCTGTGTGGGTGGCCTGACCAGACAGGAAAAGTCTTGGCCATGGGGACAGGACTGTCTGCCTTGTCATAGCGGGAGCGTTCTCTAGTCCCACTGGGATTATTGCAATGTGGAGAGTGGTTGAGGCAGCTACCTCTTAATCCCAGTGAGGATGCAACAAGGGGAATGGGCGCGGGGAAATTCATGGGGCACCTGTTACAGGTGTGTCTAAGGGAAACGACAGTTGGGCCCCTTTGTGGAACTTGTGGGATTTCTGTGCAGCAGCATCTCTTTCAACTGAGGGAGGAGGACCCATCTGGCTGTGGCTGTGGGGACTGGCCTTAGGGGCCTAGGGGTGTGCAAAGACACCCCAGAACTACTGTCCATTCCCTTTCCACCCATGGCTGGACATGTGTGTGTATTGGTATCAACACTGATTTGTATTCCCATAGAAAACAGTTCATCCTGACAAACTATGACCGTGTTTCACAAGAACAGCTTACTCACAGGGGCAGCAGGGGTGGGGGAGAGGTGTCTGCGGCCCCAGATCTGGGTGGGAGCTCGGATCCATGCTGAGGAGTGTGGAGGCCTCAGTCACCGTCCTGTGGGTGCCGGCAGAGACTTCGAATCATCAGAGCAGGGGAAATGACCCGCTCATAAGGGTGAGACGAGCAAACAATGAGGGTAGGGAGCAGACCCCTGCTATCTCCCCGAACTGCCCCCCCTCCCAGTCTGCTTAGCTTCCGTCACAGCCTGTGCTGGCCCACCTCTGAAGCCCCTTCCTCCTAAAGCACTCAGATGCTCTGATCTTTTGTAGACCTGTCCCGGGCCTCACCCCCCCTTCCCTGCTGGCCAAAGGCTCTTCTCCAGGTTCTGAGTTCTGATTCCTTCCCCAGGACCCAGGCAGGGGTTAGGACAACAGGGACTCCCTGAACATGACCCCTACACCATCAGCATGCAAAACTGGGGCCGCAGGCTTCCGCAGGTGGCATGGCTCTCTGCTGGGCCCTGCAAAGAGCTTGGAGAAGAAAGGGGCTCATGTCTCTCCACCTCCACTAATCTGTAGGTCAGCCTCACAGGTCCTCCTCTGTCCAGGTGGGCAGCACATATGTGCTCCCAGCCCTCCTTGACCCTTTGTAAAAGAAAGTTTTTGCAGCTCAGTAGTCTATTAGTCAAGGTGTCTCCGGGCTTCTTCCTTTTGAAGCCCTACAGGAGAATCTGTTTCCTTTCCCTTTCTGTCTTCTAGAGTCTGCCTGCATTCCTTGGAATTAGTCCTTTCTTCCATCTTCAAAGTGCATCACTTTAATCTCTGCTTCCCTCATCACATGGTCTCTCCAACTCTGACTCTTCCTGTGTCCCTCCTATACAAATATTTGTGTTTATATATAGCCCACCCAGAACATTTATGATAATCTCTTCATCTCAAGATTTTTTACTTGGTCACAGCTGCAAAGTCCTTTTTTCCATACAAGGTGACATTCACATATTGTCATAGGAGGGGTTAAACACGGACCTTTTTGGGGAACCGTAATTTACCCTATTAGAAGAAATCCACAAGAATACTTACCATCAGAATCCACATGAATAACAGACTATGACCAAGTGGAATTTATTCCAGGGCTGCAAGCCTGGTTCAATGGTAAAAAATCATCAATGTAATCTACCATATTGAGTCTAAAGGAACACATACTGTCACACCAATTAATACAGAAAAGGCATTTAACGAAATTCAACACCCATTCATATTAAAAATGCTCAGAAAACTAGGAATAGAAGGTCACTACCTCAACCTAATAAAGAACATCTACAAAAAACCTACTTCTAACATCACATGAAATGGTGAAAGAATGAATGTTTTTCCCTGAGTTCAAAAACAAGATTAGAATGTCCACTCTCATCTCTTAGTTTTCAATGTAGTACTTTAGATTCTAGTTAGTGTAGTACAGCAAGAAAAGGAAAAAAGAGGCATACATATTAGAAAAGAAGAAATATAATTGTCATTATTTACAGATGACATAATTGTCTACATAGAAAACTCCAAGGAATGTATAAGAAAACTCATAATAAATTATCATAAATTGCTGTAGCAGGATCTCAGAATATAAGATCTATACGTAAACATTAATACACAACATTGATCATATTTCCATATACTAGTAACAAACTGAACAATTGAAAACCAAAATTTAAAACATAGTAAATAGGTTCCAGTTCAAGGTGGCAACATAGGAAGATCCTGAACCCACCTCCTCCCACAAACGCACCAAATCTACAGCTACATATGGAAAACTTTCCTCTGAAAAAAACTAAAAGATGGTGGAGCAACCCCTTCACATCAGGAAAACCAGAGGGAAACCACATCAAAACAGGTAGGAAAGGCTGAGACACAATTTTTCCATAAATCCCATCCCTGGTGTGGAGACACACAATCAGGAAGGAGCTCAAAACCTGGAGCTTCTCCCTGAGAGGTGAAGGGTTTGGACCCCACTTTGGGCACTCCAACTTTCAAGGCTGGCACCTGAGAGATAGACCCCCAGAACATCTGACTTTGAAGACCAACAAGGCACATCCCATGAGACCCACAGGGCTGTGGTGGACTGAGGAACAGCTCTTAAAGGGCCTGTGCACAGACTCACCTGCCCCAGGGCCAAGTGCAGAAGCAGCCCTTTGAAAAGCACTCTGACTTTTTGTGAAAGAGACTCACTTCCCAATTTTAAAGCATTAATCTGAGGAACAGGGGCCTGCTGCAATACTCCCCAGGGACAGAGGCTGGCGGGTGCTCTCTCTCTGCCTTGATAAAGCTGAAAGGTGCCATCTTTCCCCCCCTTTTTCCTTTCCTGCAGGTGACAACTTTGTGCTCCAGCCAGCTGGCTCCTTCTTCCCTGCTCTTCCTCTGTCTTGCTATATATATATATATTTTTTTTTTCTTCTTCTTTTTCTTTTTTTCTTTTCCCTTTTCCCCTTTATTCAGATGGTGTCATCTTTGCACTCTTCCCACCGCCTCACTCCAGCCAGTAAGCATCATCTTCACACTTTCCTTCTGATGTGCTCCAGAGAGCCAGAATCTCCAAGACGGGAGATCCCACTTTTGCGGCCTCCACTCAGGGGATGCTCCTTGATCACCTGGCTCTGGAGGCCAGGAGGGATCTCTTTTCTGCATCCCATGGAACTGTAACAATTGGAGAGACAGTTCTTGGCAGGATACCACCCCCAGGATGTACCACTACACATCAGACTGAGACACAGTCCCAGCCTTTACATGAAAAAGGCCTATTTGCTAGTAGGGACAAGACTTAAGAGCAGGCTTCAGGTTCAGCACACATCTAGAGGCTACGGATGTGCTCTCAAGGAAGGTAGGCTGGGGGTACCATCTTTCCACCCTCACTCTGCCGTACTACAGTTCACTGGTATCTCCCAGAATGGAGCTTGTACACTTATCTGAAGCCCTGTTTTCTTGTGACTGCTCCCCAGGGAATATCTTCAGATTGCTTGCTTCTGGGGCCCAGCAAGGCTTACACTTGCAGTCTCACAGGACTGAATATATTTGCATTCTTTAAAAGCTGTTACCAAATTGTCTGGCTTCCTATCAACCTGAATCTAGGTGCTGACTGAGATCCTCCAGTTTGGGATGCTCACTGGTCTTGGCACACCCTCAACTGCTGGGAGGGTGTGCCAAGTCTATTAAAAATAAACTGCTTAGACAATCACAAAGGTTTGAGAGGCAACCAAGAGTAGACAGCGTTAAATGACAAGGTTCATCTGTCATACAGCTCTTCAAGACTGGGAGATGTGACTATTTCACTTAATGCGTAGAAACCAACACAGAGAGTCAAGCAAAATGAAGAAAGAGAGGACTATACTCCAAAAAAAAGAACAAGATAAAACCTCAGGAAAAAATCTTAATGAAATGAACATAAGTAATTTACTTGATAAAGAGTTCAAAGTTACGGTCATAAAAGTGCTCACTGAACTCATAAGGAAAATGGATGAAAACAGTGAGAACTTCAACAAAGAAATAGAAGATATAAGAAAGTTCCCAATAGAAGTCACAGAACTGGAGAACGCAATAACTGAACTTAGAAATACAGTAGATGAAGCACAAGAAAGAATAGGTGAACTCAAAGACAGGTCAGAGGAACTCACCCAATCAGAGAATAAGGAAGAAAAAAGAATGAAAATAATTAATATAGCTTCAGGGATTGATGGCACGTCCAATGGAATAACATGCACCTTATAGGAACTCCAGAAGGAGAAGAGAAAACGGGGCAGAAAACATTGGTAGAAATAATATCTGAAAACTTTTCCTAACCTGGGGAAAGAAACAGACATCCAGATACAGGAAGCCCAGAGAGCTCCAAAGCAGATCAACCTAAAGAGACCCATACCAAGAAATATTAAAATTAAAATGTCAAAGTTAACGATAACAAGGGAATCTTAAAATCACCAAGAGAAATACAACTTGTTACATACAAAAGAACTTCCATAAGACTATCATCAGATTTTTTAGCAGATATGTTACAACTCAGAAGGGAGTGGCACAATATATTCAAAGTGCTGAAAGAAAAATCTTTCCAACCAAGAATACTTCACCCAGCAAATACTTCACCCAGTTATATTCAGAACTGAAGGAGAGAGAAAAGAGTTTTCCAGATGACTAAACGTTAAAGGAGTTCATCACCACTAACTCAGCCTTACAAGAATTGTTAAAAGAACTTCTTTAAGCTGAAAAGAAAGGGCGCTAATTAGTAACAAGAAAACACATGAAAGTATAAATCTCACCAGTAAAGGTAAGTGTGTATAGTAAAGGTAGTGGATTAATGAATTATAAAGCTGTATGAAGGTTAAAAGACAAAACTCGTAAAAAGCCTTAGAATTAAAATAATTAGTTAAGGGATATACAACATAAAAACATGTAAAATATGTCATCAAAAACATAAAATGTGAGGAGGGAGGAGTAAAATCTTTGACCTATAGAATGCATTCAAACTTAAGTTGTTATCAACTTAATATAGACTGTTAAAAATATAAGTTGTTATATGTGAGCTTCATGGTAACCACCAAGCAAAAACCTAGAGTAGATGCACAAAAGATAACAAGAAAGGAATCTAAACATACAACTAAAGAAAGTCATTAAGCCGCTAAGGAAGAGAGCAAGAGAAGAAAGGAACAGAGAAATCACAAAATAGCCAGGAAACAATTAACAAGATGGCAATAAATACATACTTATCAATAATTATTTTAAATGTAAATGGACTAAAGGCTTCAATCAAAAGACATAGGGTGGCTGAATGGATTCAAAAAGAAGACCCATCTATATGTGGCCTATAAGAAACTCACTTCAGAGCTAAAGACACACGCAGACTGAAATTGAAGGGATGGAAAAAGATATTCCATGCAAATGGAAACCAAAAGAAAGCTGGGGTAGCTATCTATAATTATATCAGAAAAAATAGACTTTAAAACAAAGACTGTAACAAGAGACAAAGAAGGACATTACATATGGATAAAAGGGTCAATCCAATAAGAGTATATAACATTTGTAAATATTTATGCATCCAACATAGGAGCACCTAAATAAATAAAGCAAATATGAATAGGCCTCAAAGGAAAAATAGCAATACCATAATAGTACGGGACTTGAGTATCGTACTTACATCAACAGATATATCATCCACACAGAAAATCAATAAAGGGCTTCCCTGGTGGTGCAGTGGTTGAGAATCCGCCTGCCAACGCAGGGGACACGGGTTCGAGCCCTGGTCTGGGAAGATCCCACATGCCACGGAGCAACTGGGCCCATGAGCCACAACTACTGAGCCTGTGCATCTGGAGCCTGTGCTCCGCAACAAGAGAGGCCGCGATAGTGAGAGGCCCACGCACCGCGATGAAGAGTGGCCCCCGCTTGCCACAGCTAGAGAAAGCCCTCGCACAGAAATGAAGACCCAACACAGCCAAAAATAAAATAAATAAATTTATAAAAAAAAAAAAAAAAAAAAAAAAAAAAGAAAATCAATAAAGAAAGATTGGCTTTAAATGACATGTTAGATCAGATGGATTTAACATATATATATAACATTCCATCCAAAAGCAACAGAATATACATTCTTCTCAAGTACACATGGAACATTCTCCAGGATAGATCATATGTAAAGCTAAAACCAAATCTTAACAAATTGAAGAAGATTTAAATTATATCAAGCTCCTTTTCTGACTACAATGGTATGAAACTAGAAATTGATTACAAAAAGAAAACTGGAAAATTCACAAACATGTGGAGAGTAAACAACAAATTCCACAATACAGTAAAATGGTCATATAACATGATCCAGTGAGATTTATTCCTAGGATGCAAGGATGGTTCAGTATCTGCAAATCAATCAATGTGATATGCCACATTAACAACTTGAAGAATGAAAATCATATGCTCCTCTCAATAGATGCAGAAAGACTTTTGAGAAAACTCAACATCAATTTATTATAAAAACTCTCAATGAAGTGGGTATAGAGGGAGCATACCTCAACATAATAAAGACCATATATGACAAGCCCACAAATAACATCATATTCAACAGTGAAAAGCTGAAAGCTTTTCCTCTAAGATCAGAAACAAGACAAAGACGACCACTAAAGTCCTAGCCAGGGCAATTATGCAAGGAAAAGAAATAAAAGGCATCCAAACTGGGAAGAAAGAAGTAAAACTGTTACTATTTGCAGATGACATGACACAATATATAGAAAACCCTAAAGACTCCATCGAAAAACTGTCAGAACTAATAAATGAATTTAGTAAATTTGCAGGATATAAAATCATTATACAGAAGTATGTCACATTTCTACACACTAATAACAAACTAACCAAAAGAGAAGTTAAGAAAACAATCCCATTTACAATTGTATCATAAAGAATAAAATAAGAATAAATTTAACCAAGGAAGTGAAAGACCTGTACACTGAAACTATAAGACATTGATGAAATAAATTGAAGAAGACGCAAAGATACCCCATGCTCATGTATTGGAAGAATTGATATTATTAAAATGTCCATACTCCCCAAACAATCTACAGATTCAATAAAACTCAATCAAAATTCCAGTGACATTTTTCACAGAAACAGAACAAACAATTCTAAAATTTGTATGGAACTACAAAAGGCCCTGAAAATCTTGAGAAAGAAGAAGAAAGCTGGAAAATGCATGCCCCCTGATTTCAAACTATATTACAAAGCTATAGTAATCAAAACAGTATAGTATTGGTATAAAGGGAGACACATATCAATGAAAAAGATAGAGAGCCCAGAAATAAACCCATTCATATATGGTCAATGAATTTACAACAAAGGAGCCAAGAGTATACAATAGATAAAGGACAGTCTCTTCAATAAATGGTGTTAGGAAAACTGGACAGCCTCATACAAAAAATGAAACTGGGCCAGTATCTTACACCATACACAAATTCAACTCAAAATGGATTAAAGACTTGAATGTAAGACCTGAAACCATAAAAACTCCTAGAATAAAACATAGGCAGGGGCTTCCCTGGTGGCGCAGTGGTTGAGAACCCTCCTGCCAATGCAGAGGACACGGGTTCGAGCCCTGGTCTGGGAAGATCCCACATGCCGCAGAGCGGCTGGGCCCGTGAGCCACAATTACTGAGCCTGCGCGTCTGGAACCTGTGCTCCACAACAAGAGAGGCCGCAATAGTGAGAGGCCTGCGCACTGTGATGAAGAGTGGCCCCCGCTTGCCACAACTAGAGAAAGCCCTCGCACAGAAACGAAGACCCAACACAGCCATAAATAAATAAAAATTAAAAAAAAAAAAAACATAGGCAGTAAGCTCCTTAACATCAATCTTGTCAATGATTTTTTTTTTTTTCTTTCTGGGATTTGACACCAAAAGCAAAGGCAACTAAAGCAAAAATAAACAAGTGGAAGTACATCAAACTAAATAGCTTCTGCACAGCAAAGGAAACCATCAATAGAGTGAAAAGGCAACCTAGTGAATAGGAGAAAATATTTGCAAATCATCTATCCAATAAGGGGTTAATATCCAAAGCATGTAAAGAATTCATACAACTCAAAAACAAACAAAAAAATTCCAATTAAAAAATAGGCAGAGGATCTGAAAAGACATTGTCCAGAGACGATATACAATTGGCTAACAGGTACACAAAAAGATGCTCAACATCATTAGTCATCAAGAAATTGCAAATCAAAACCACAATGAGGTATCACCTTATACCTGTTAGAATGGCTATTATCAAAAGCAAAGAAATAATAAGTGTTAGCAAGGATAGGGAGAAAAGGGAAACTTTGTGCACTGCTTGTGGGAATGTAAATTTGTGTAGCCATTATGGAAAACAGCATGGAGTTTCCTCAAAAATTAAAAATAGAACTACCATATAATTCAGCAATTCCACTTCTGGATATTTAGCCAAAGAAAATAAAAACGCTAACTTGAAAAGATATATGCAACCCTATGTTCATTGCAGCATTATTTACAATAGTCGAACTATGGAAACAACCAAAATGTCCAGTGATGAATAAATGGATAAAGAAAATGTGAGATATATATATATATGTGTGTGTGTGTGTGTGTGTGTGTGTGTGTGTGTGTGTGTGTGTGTGTATGTGTGTGTGTGTATATATATATATATATATATATATATATATATATATAATGGAATATTATTCAGTCATAAAGAAGAATAAAATCTTGCCACTTGTGACAGCATGGATAGACCTTGAGGGTGTTATGCTAAGCAAAATAAGTCACACACAGAAAAACAAATACTGTATGATCTCACATATATGGAATAATGAAAAACAAACAAAACAGACTCACAGATACAGGGAACAGTTTGGTGGTTGCTGGAAGTGGGGCGTGAGGAAGGTGGGCAAAAAGGCTGAAGGTAGTCAAAACATACAAACTTCCAGTTATAAAATAAATATTATAAATCATGTGGATGTAATGTAAAACACGGCAACTCTAGTTAAAAATACTGTACTGCATATTTGAAAGTTTCTAAGAGAATAGATCTTAAAAGTTCTTATCACAAGAAAAAAATTGTAACAATATATGATGGTGGATGTTAACTAGACTTATTGTGGTCGTAATTTTGCAACATATAGAAATATTGAATCATTATGTTGTCCACTTGAAACTAATATAATGTTGTATGTCAGTTATACCTCAGTTTCAGAAAAATAAAAAGTGCTACAAGTAAATATAAATAAATAAATGTATACAATAACTGCCTTCAAAATGAGATGTTTAATATAAATGTTTAAAAAATGTAGATCTGTATAATGAAACCTACAAAACTCTGATGAAAACAATTAAACAAGTGGTAAAAAGAAAAGTACAGAGGCATATTATTTTCATGGATTGGAAGACTCAATATGGTAAAATATTAATTCTTCCCAAATTGATCTGTAGGTTTAAATGCAATTCCTATCAACTCCCAACAGGTTTTTTTTTGTCACAATAGACAAGCTTATTCTAAAACTTATATCAAAAGTTAAAGGAAGAAAGATGGCAGCAAAATGATGGTCTAGGAAGTTTCAAACTCTCGTTTCCCTACAGAAACATTCAAAACAAAAACCGATCAGAAGCTTCTAAACCAACTCTGTAAGAGCTCTGGAAAATCATCAAAGGTTTCCACAACCAAGCAAATGCCCAATTGGAGAAAATCATCGCCAAAGAGATAGGAAAGTTTTGTGGCCATTTACCTACTCTTGTTCCACTCCTCCCAACATAACAGTGGTCTTAGTCTTGAGCCAGCAGCAGCCTGGTTTCCAGTTCTCCAATTCCAACTGGTTGGAGCAGAGTAGACCTTATTTACAAATTATTGTGTACCACTATTCCAACCTGTCAGGGGGAAAACTGAAAGCCTGAAAGCCTGAAGCAAGATGCTCTTGTCTGTTTTGCATAACACAGAACACAGAAAAATGGCAGGTGCTACTTGTAAAGCTACAAGGCAACTGTAAATGAACAGATGCCTGGGTCAAGAGATTCTGGGTGGAGAAATATAATAGACCATTTAAAGCCCAAGGTAGAAGCTGGAAGTGAGACTATTTGGGAAATTAGGACTTTCAAAGCAGCCTGTATGCAGGGGAATGTAGAAAGCCACATGCAGGGCCAGGCATGACATGCTCAGAAAAGTCCTGAGAAGACCTCAAGCTTTCACCTCAGGCTAATCCCTAGGCTCAGAGCAAGCCTAGCTAAGTGGTGAACAAGGACCCCAGCACAGAGCCAATTTGCCGTAATTGGTGGTTTCTGTTCCCTCTTTTTACATGTTTTTATTTATTATTTCAGCTCCTAGACTTCAAGGAAATCTCCATCAGAAAAAAAGCTGGGGGGCTGGAGTCAAGGTGGCAGAGTAGGAGGATGCAGAGTTGGCGTCTCCTCACAACTAGGACACCTACCAGGTGTTGGTGGGGGACCTCGGACACCTAAGAGGACTGGAGGAACCCCTGAGTGACCCAGTAGGACATGGGGGGAGGGAAGGGGAAGGAGAAGTGGAGGCCAGATGGGACTGGCGCCCCTGAGGGGCAGCTGGAGGAGGGGAGGGATTCCCATGCACAGAGGGGCCCATTCACAACGAGGGGAACAACAGGGACAGGGAGAGACCCTCAGGGGATTGGAGGACCAGAAGGAAATGCGGCCTGCATTTCCCCCCACCCAGTGGGCCTCGGGGAGCCTGCAGATCCCAGGCCTGATGCTCCACACGACAAGGCCCCTTCTGGTCGCACTGAGCCTAGGCCCAGCACACCGCCCCCCCCCCCCCCCCCCACCCAGGGCCTTTTCCTTTCCCATGTTAGGGAAGTTTTCAACTATAATCTCTGCAATATTTTCTCAGACCCTTTCCTTTTCTCTTCTTCTTCTGGGACCAGTATAATTAGAATGTTGGTACGTTTAGTGTTGTCCCAGATGTCTCTGAGATTGTCTTCAATTCTTTTCATCCTTTTTTCTTTATTCTGCTCCTCAGGAGTTATTTCCACCATTTTGTCTTCCAGATCACTTATTCGTTCTTCTGCCTCAGTTATTCTGTTACTGATTCCTTCTAGTGTATTTTTCATTTCAGTTATTGTGTTGTTCATCTCTGTTTGTTTGTTCTTTAGTTCTTCTAGATCTTTGTTAAACATTTCTTGTATCTTCTCAATCCATACCTCTAGTCTATTTCCACGATTCTGGATCATCTTTACTATCATTACTCTGAATTCTTTTTCAGGTAGATTGCCTATTTCCTCTTCATTTATTTGGTCTTGTAAGTTTTTACCTTGCTCCTTCTTCTGTGACATATTTTGTTGCTGTCACTTTTTTTTTTTTTTAATGAGTGGGATTTTGTTCCTCTGTTATTGATTGTTTGGCCTGAGGCTTCCAACACTGGAGTTTGTAAACTGTTGGGTAGAGCTGGGTCTTGGTGCTGAGATGAGGACCTCTGTGAGACCGCACTCTGATGAATATTCCACGGGGTCTGAGCTTCTCTGTTAGTCCAGTGGTTTGGACTCAGAGCTCCCACTGCAGGAGCTTTGGCCTGACCCCCGGCTCGTGAACAAAGATCCCACCTTTGTGGTTCTTTTGTGAATAAGGACACTCCAAACCTAAAAGGTCATTATTTTCTGCTGGGTTCTGCCTCCACTGGGTTCCACCTCTGCTGGGTTCTGCTGGAGCAAACTATCTTTTAATAGTTTTGGTGAATTTAGCATATGACTTCAATTCCTCTCCATTCCCCAAACACAGACTCACTCCCTCTGCTCATCTCTAGAGAAGTCTGCAGACCTTTTGTGCTGCCCATCAGGTCTGGCCCCACCCCCTGTCCCTTTGGACTCACCACACCACACATGGGCCCATGCTCCAGGAACCTAGGGTGGCCTGCTCTCTGCTCCTTTTGTTTTAATTTGCATCAGATGTCAGAGGATGGTGCTTTTGGTTGCCCTACAACTCTCTTGGGGGGTGCTTCCTTGTCTAATTTCATTTAATCTTTACAATAAGCCCACAAGTTTAGAAATCACTTGATTACAAGTGACCACAATCTCATGCACACTATCTGAAGCCAAAAGCAGAGGGGTTTCCTAGGAGACAAAGTGACAGAGATAGCCTCCCCATGCTTGGAGTAGCAGAATGATGTCTCAGACCTAAAGGTACCCTCTCTGTACCTTCAGAGCTGCCTGAAGCACCATCTCTACTTCTCAGAGCAGCTGTCACATCCTCCTGGTTCCACGTGTTCCCTTTACTTGCTCATGACCCCAGCAGGACAGTCCCTAAAATGCAGCCTTCACTCCAGGAGTCCCCTAACCTTCTGGTTCTGACCATCTCGGTCCTGGTATCTCTGGTTCTTGATTTTGGTGTCTGTAATGTGTTCAGCCTAAATAAGGTCACACTTCCTCTGAATACATGTGCCCTGATCAAGTCATCTGTGTCTGGAGTAGAGGGAGAAGTGTTTCATGTTAAGAATAGGGACTGTGTTAGTGACAGCTGAATTTTCTAAGGAATGAGAAGCACCAAGATGTAAGTGTGTAGGAGGAAAATATAAGTTCTGTTCAGCCAGTGAGGTAGATAGTGCATTTATTCTTAGTTTATAGGTACAGAAACAGACTTAGAAGGTTCAGTAGCCAACCCAAAGCCACTACACAATGGCTTAGCCTTCATAGAGACCAAGAATGTATGCGTATATGTGTGATTTAGGGAAATGGAGATTTAGGTGTGTTTAGTGTACAATACATATATATGATATATATCTATATATGTATTCTATCTCTAAGGCTTTCTTTGGTCTACCTGGATATGCAGATAGGCAGAAGGGCTCAGGGGCTGCAGAGAACTGAGTGCTCCATGCAAGTACAGGGAGAGAATTTCATGGATATGTTTCTTCTTGAAGGGAAAGTATGTTCAATGCATTTGACATTGGCAGATTGCATGTGGTTCTAGAAAGGAAAACAGGCTGGACAGCATAGTGACTATGAGCCTGGGTTGGAAGCCTGATACTGCCCTGGGCCAGCTCTGTGACTTCAGAAAATAATACCTAATGTCTGTGTGCATCTATTTCCTCAAGTGAGCATGAGTAACATAATGCCTAGACCCCAAAGATTGTTAATGCAGACTAAACAAAGTAATATTTGCAAAGTACTTAGAACCTTGCCCAGCCCATAGTAAGCACCATAAGTGTATGCTGAAGAAAACCAGAGCAAAAGATATCTTTCCTTCTCTCTTTGTCTCAGGAGAGATTCATCTTCTCTTTCTGTCTCATTTAATGTTTGAAGTTCATCCTACAATCTTACAAATAACTTTTTAACCTGAATCCCTCTTCCTAGTCACAATAACCCTTTGATTTAACATTCTTACTGGGAACTATAATAGAAAACGTTTTTGCATTGGGATAGGTATATTATTTTTCGTGTACTACCTCTTTATTACATTTTGTTTCTATTATTCAGAAGACAACATGAGTAGACTGAGAAAGAAAGTTCTTGTCTACTATCCAAAAGTAGCTTAGAACTGAATTATGTTCCATGTCTAGTTAACATCTCAATAACTCAATAACCTTATTAAGCCAATCTTTTGGGTTTTTTTGTTTTGTTTTGTTTTTAAACATCTTTATTGGAGTATAATTGTTTTCACTGTTGTGTTAGTTGCTGTTGTATAACAAAATGAATCAGCTATACTTATACATATATCCCCATATATCCTCCCTCTTGTGTCTCCTTCCCACCCTTCCTATCCCACCCCTCTATGTGGTCACAAAGCACGGAGCTGATCTCCCTGTGCTATGCAGCTGCTTCCCACTAGCTATCTATTTTACGTTTCATAGTGTATATAAGTCCATGCCACTCTCTCACTTCGTCCCAGCTTACCCTTCCCACTCCCCGTGTCCTCAAGTCCATTCTCTACATCTGCGTCTTTATTCCTGTCCTGCTCCTAGGTTGTTCAGAACCATTTTTTTTAAATTAGATTCCATATATATGTGTTAGCATACGGTATTTGTTTTTCTCCTTCTGACTTACTTCACTCTGTATGACAGACTCTAGGTCCATACACCTCACTATAAATAACTCAATTTCATTTCTTTTTATGGCTGAGTAATATTCCATTGTATATATGTGCCACATCTTCTTTGTCCATTCATCTGTCGATGGACACTTAGGATGCTTCCATGTCCTGGCTATTGTAAATAGAGCTTCAGTGAACACTGTGGTACATGAATGTTTTTGAATTATGGTTTTCTCAGGGTATATGCCCAGCAGTGGGATTGCTGAGTCGTATGGTAGTTCTATTTTTAGTTTTGTTTTTTTTTAACATCTTTATCGGCGTATAATTGCTTTACAATGGTGTGTTAGTTTCTGCTTTATAACAAAGTGAATCAGTTATACATAAACATATGTTCCCATATCTCTTCCCTCTTGCATTTCCCTCCCTCCCACCCTCCCTATCCCGCCCCTCTAGATGGTCACAAACCACCTAGCTGATCTCCCTGTGCTATGCAGCTACTTCCCACTAGCTATCTATTTTACGTTTGGTAGTGTATATATGTCCATGCCACTCTCTCACTTTGTCACAGCTTACCCTTCCCCCTCCCCATATCCTTATGTCCATGCTCTAGTAGGTCTGTGTCTTTATTCCCATCTTACTCCTAGGTTCTTCATGACCTTTTTTTTTTTTTCCCTTAGATTCCATATATATATGTTAGCATACAGTATTTGTTTTTCTCTTTCTGACTTACTTCACTCTGTATGACAGACTCTAGGTCTATCCACCTCACCACAAATAACTCAATTTTGTTTCTTTTTATGGCTGAGTAATATTCCATTGTGTATATGTGCCACATCTTCTTTATCCATTCATCTGTTGATGGACACTTAGGTTGCTTCCATGTCCTGGCTATTGTAAATAGACCTGCAATGAACATTTTGGTACATGACCCTTTTTGAATTGTGGTTTTCTCAAGGTATATGCCCAGTAGTGGGATTGCTGGGTCGTATGGTAGTTCTATTTGTAGTTTTTTAAGGAACCTCCATACTGTTCTCCATAGTGGCTGTATCAATTTATATTCCCACCAACAGTGCAAGAGGGTTCCCTTTTCTCCACACCCCCTCCAGCATTTATTGTTTCTAGATTTTTTGATGATGGCCATTCTGACTGGTGTGAAATGATATCTCATTGTAGTTTTGATATGCATTTCTCTAATGATTAATGATGTTGAGCATTCTTTCATGTGTCTGTTGGCAATCTGTATATCTTCTTTGGAGAAATGTCTATTTAGGTTTTCTGCCCATTTTTGGATTGGGTTGTTTGTTTTTTTGTTATTGAGCTGCATGAGCTGCTTGTAAATTTTGGAGATTAATCCTTTGTCAGTTGCTTCATTTGCAAATATTTTCTCCCATTCTGAGGGTTGTCTTTGGGTCTTGTTTATGGTTTCCTTTGCTGTGCAAAAGCTTTTAACTTTCATTAGGTCCCGTTTGTTTATTTGTGTTTTTATTTCCACTTCTCTAGGGGCTGGGTCAAAAAGGATCTTGTTGTCGTTTATGTCATAGAGTGTTCTGCCTATGTTTTCCTCTAAGAGTTTGATAGTGTCTGGCCTTACATTTAGGTCTTTAATCCATTTTGAGTTTATTTTTGTGTATGGTGCTAAGGAGTGTTGGCATTTCATACTTTTACATGTACCTGTCCAGTTTTCCCAGCACCACTTATTGAAGAGGCTGTCTTTTCTCCACTGTATATGCTTGCCTCCTTTATCAAAGATAAGGTGACCATATGTGCGTGGGTTTATCTCTGGGCTTTCTATCCTGTTCCATTGATCTATGTTTCTGTTTTTGTGCCAGTACCATACTGTCTTGATTACTGTAGCTTTGTAGTATAGTCTGAAGTTAGGGAGCCTGAATCCTCCAGCTCCATTTTTCGTTCTCAAGATTGCTTTGGCTATTCGGGGTCTTTTGTGTTTCCATACAAATTGTGAAATTTTTTCTTCTAGTTCTGTGAAAAGTGCCAGTGGTAGTTTGATAGGGATTGCATTGAATCTGTAGATTGCTTTGGGTAGTAGAGTCATTTTCACAATGTTGATTCTTCCAATCCAAGAACATGGTATATCTCTCCATCTATTTGTATCATCTTTAATTTCTTTCAGCAGTGTCTTGTAATTTTCTGCATACAGGTCTTTTGTCTCCTTAGGTAGGTTTATTCCTAGATACTTTATTCTTTTTGTTGCAATGGTAAATGGGAGTGTTTTCTTAATTTCACTTTCAGATTTTTCATCACTAGTGTATAAGAATGCCACAGATTTCTGTGCATTAATTTTGTATCCTGCTACTTTACCAAATTCATTGATTAGCTCTTGTAGTTTTCTGGGAGCATCTTTAGGATTCTCTCTGTATAGTATCATGTCATCTGCAATCAGTGACAGGTTTACTTCTTCTTTTCTGATTTGGATTTCTTTTTCTTCTCTGATTGCTGTGGCTAAAACTTCCAAAGCTATGTTGAATAATAGTGGTGAGAGTGGGCAAACTTGTCTTGTTCCTGATCTTAGTGGAAATGGTTTCAGTTTTTCACCATTGAGGACGATGTTGGCTGTGGGTTTGTCATATATGGCCTTTATTATGTTGAAAAAAGTTCCCTCTATGGCTACTTTCTGCAGGGTTTTTATCGTAAATGGGTGTTGAATTTTGTCAAAAGCTTTCTCTGCATCTATTGAGATGATCATATGGTTTTTCTCCTTCAATTTGTTAGTATGGTGTATCACGTCGATTGATTTGCATATATTGAGGAATCCTTGCATTCCTGAAATAAACCCCACTTGATCATGGTGTATGATCCTTTTAATGTGCTGTTGGGTTCTGTTTGCTAGTATTTTGCTGAGGATTTTGCATCTATGTTCATCACTGATATTGACCTGTAGTTTTCTTTCTTTGTGACATCTTTGTCTGGTTTTGGTATCAGGGTGATGGTGGCCTCGTAGAATGAGTTTGGGAGTGTTCCTCCCTATGCTATATTTTGGAAGAATTTGAGAAGGATAGGCGTTAACTCTTCTCTAAATGTTTGATAAAATTTGCCTGTGAAGCCACCTGGTCCTGGGCTTTTGTTTGTTGGAAGATTTTTAATCACAGTTTCAATTTCAGTGCCTGTGATTGGTCTGTTCATATTTTCTATTTCTTCCTGGTTCGGTCTCGGCAGGTTGTGCATTTCTAAGAATTTGTCCATTTCTTCCAGGTTGTCCATTTTATTGGCATAGAGTTGCTTGTAGTAATCTCTCATGATCCTTTGTATTTTTGCAGTGTCAGTTGTTACTTCTCCTTTTTCATTTCTAATTCTATTGATTTGAGTCTTCTCCCTTTTTCTCTGATGCGTCTGGCTAATGGTTTATCAATTTTGTTTATCTTCTCAAAGAACCAGCTTTTTGTTTTATTGATCTTTGCTATCGTTTCCTTCATTTCTTTTTCATTTATTTCTGATCTGATCTTTATGATTTCTTTCCTTCTGCTAACTTGGGGTTTTTTTTTTTGTTCTTCTTTCTCTAATTGCTTTAGGTGCAAGGTTAGGTTGTTCATTTGAGATGTTTCCTGTTTCTTAAGGTAGGATTGTATTGCTGTCAACTTCCCATTAGAACTGCTTTTGCTGCATCCCATAGGTTTTGGGTCGTCGTGTCTCCATTGTCATTTGTTTCTAGGTATTTTTTGATTTCTTCAGTGATCACTTCGTTATTAAGTAGTGTATTGTTTATCCTCCATTTGTTTGTATTTTTTACATATCTTTTCCTGTAATTGATATCTAGTCTCATAGCGTTGTGGTCAGAAAAGATACTTGATACGATTTCAATTTTCTTAAATTTACCAAGGCTTGATTTGTGACCCAAGATATGATGTATCCTGGAGAATGTTCCATGAGCACTTGAGAAAAATGTGTATTTTGTTGTTTTTGGATGGAATGTCCTATAAATATCAATTAAGTCCATCTTGTTTAATGTATGATTTAAAGCTTGTGTTTCCTTATTTATTTTCATTTTGGATGACCTTTCCATTGGTGAAAGTGGGGTGTTAAAGTCCCCTACTATGATTTTGTTACTGTCGATTTCCCCTTTTATGGCTGTTAGTATTTGCCTTATGTATTGAGGTGCTCCTATGTTGGGTGCATAAATATTTACAATTATTATATCTTCTTCTTGGATCAATCCCTTGATCATTATGTAGTGTCCTTCTTTGTCTCTTGTAATAATCTTTATTTTAACGTTTATTTTGTCTGATATGAGTATTGCTACTCCAGCTTTCTTCTGATTTCCATTTGCATGGAGTATCTTTTTGCATCCCCTGACTTTCAGTCCGTATGTGTCCCTAGGTCTGAAGTGGGTCTCTTGTAGACAGCATATATACGGGTTTTGTTTTTGTATCCATTCAGCCAGTCTGTGTCTTTTGGTGGGAGCATTTAATCCATTTACATTTAAGGTGATTATCGATATGTATGTTCCTATTCCCATTTTCTTAATTGTTTTGGGTTTGTTATTGTAGGTGTTTTCCTTCTCTTGTGTTTCTTGCCTAGAGAAGTTCCTTTAGCATTTGTTGTAAAGCTGGTTTGGTGGTGCTGAACTCTCTCAGCTTTTGCTTGTCTGTAAAGGTTTTAATTTCTCCATCAAATCTGAATGAGATACTTGCTGGGTAATCTTGGTTGTAGGTTTTTCTCCTTCATCACTTTAAATATGTCCTGCCACTCCCTTCTGGCTTGCAGAGTTTCTGCTGAAAAATCAGCTGTTAACCTTATGGGGATTCCCTTGTGTGTTATTTGTTGTTTTTCCCTTGCTGCTTTTAATATGTTTTCTTTGTATTTAATTTTTGATAGTTTGATTAATATGTGTCTTGGAGTGTTTCTCCTTGGATTTATCCTGTTTGGGACTCTCTGTGCTTCCTGGACGTGATTAACTATTTCCTTTCCTATATTAGGGAAGTTTTCAAATATAATCTCTTCAAATATTTTCTCAGTGCCTTTCTTTTTCTCTTCTTCTTCTGGGACCCCTGTAATTCGAATGTTGGTGCGTTTAAAGTTGTCCCAGAGGTCTCTGAGACTGTCCTCAGGTCTTTTCATTCTTTTTTCTTTATGCTGCTCTGCAGTAGTTATTTCCACTATTTTATCTTCCAGGTCACTTATTTGTTCTTCTGCCTCAGCTATTCTGCTATTGATCCCTTCTAGCGTATTTTTAATTTCATTTATTGTGTTGTTCATCATTGCTTGTTTCCTCTTTAGTCCTTCTAGGTCCTTGTTAAATGTTTCTTACATTTTCTGTATTCTATTTCCAAGATTTTGGATCATCTTTACTATCATTATTCTGAATTCTTTTTCAGGTAGCCTGCCTATGTCCTCTTCATTTGTTAGGTCTGGTGTGTTTTTACCTTGCTCCTTCATCTGCTGTGTGTTTTTCTGTCTTTTCATTTTGCTGATCTTACTGTGTTTGGGGACTCCTTTTCCCAGGTTGCAGGTTCCTAGTTCCCGTTTTTTTTGGTGTCTGTCCCCAGTGGCTAAGGTTGATTCAGTGGGTTTTGTAGGTTTCCTGGTGGAGGGGAGTAGTGCCTGTGTTCTGGTGGATGAGGCTGGATCTTGTCTTTCTGGTGGGCAGGTCCACATCTGGTGGTGTTTTGGGGTGTCTGTGGCCTTATTATGGTTTTAGACAGCCTCTCTGCTCATGGATGGGGCTGTGTTCCTGTCTTGCTAGTATTTTGGCATAGGGTGTCCAGCACTGTAGCTTGCTGGTCGTTGAGTGAAGCTGGGTCTTGGTGTTGAGATGGAGATCTCTGGGAGATTTTCATCGTTTGTTATTACATGGAGCTGGAAGGTCTCTTGTGGATCAGTGTCCTGAAGTTGGCTTTCCCACCTCAGTGGCACAGCCCTGACACCTGGCTGGAGCACCAAGAGCCTGTCCTCCACATGGCTCAGAATAAAAGGGAGAAAAAAATAGAAAGAAAGAAAGAAAGAGGATAAAATAAAATAAAGTAAGATAAAATAAAATAAAGTTATTAAAATAAAAAAATATTATTAAAACAAATTTTTTAAAGTAAAAAAAAAAAAAAAAACCAAAAAAAAAAAAAAAACCGGATGGACAGAACCCTAGGACAAATGGTTAAAGCAAAGCTATACAGACAAAATCTAACACAGAAGCATACACATACACACTCACAAAAAGAGGAAAAGGGGAGAAAATAATCTATCTTGCTCCCAAAGTCCACCACCTCAATTTGGGATGATTCATTGTCTATTCAGGTATTCCACAGATGCAGGGTACATCAAGTTGACTGTGGAGATTTCATCCGCTTCTCCTGAGGCTGCTGGGAGAGATTTCCCCTTCTCTTCTTTGTTCACACAGCTCCTGGGATTCAGCTTTGGATCTGGACCCGCCTCTGTGTGTAGGTCACCTGAGGACGTCTGTTCTTCGCTCAGACCGGACAGGGTTAAAGGAGCAGCTGATTTGGTGGCTCTGGCTCACTCAGGCCCGGGGGGAGGGAGGGGTACAGATGCGGGCGAACCTGCGGCGGCAGAGGCCAGCGTGACGTTGCTCCAGCCTGCGGCGCGCCGTGCGTTCTCCCGGGGAAGTTGTCGCTGGATCACGGGACCCTGGCAGTGGCGAGCTGCACAGGCTCCCGGGAGGGGAGGTGGGGATAGTGACCTGTGCCCACCCACAGGCTTCTTGGTGGCGGCAGCAGCAGCCTTAGCGTCTCATGCCCGTCTCTGGGGTCCGCGCTGATAGCCGCGGCTCGCGCCCGTCTCTGGAGCTCCTTTAAGCAGCGCTCTTAATCCCCTCTCCTAGCGCACCAGGAAACAAAGGGGCAAGAAAAAGTCTCTTGTCTCTTCGGCAGCTCCAGACTTTTCCCGGACTCCCTCCCGGCTAGCTGTGGTGCGCTAACCCCTTCAGGCTGTGTTCACGCTGCCAACCCCAGTCCTCTCCCTGGGATCCCACCGAAGCCCGAGCCTCAGCTCCCAGCCCCCGCCCGCCCCGGCAGGTGAACAGACAAGCCTCTCGGGCTGGTGAGTGCTGGTCGGCACCGATCCTCTGTGCGGGAATCTCTCCGCTTTGCCCTCTGCACCCCTGTTGCTGTGCTCTCCTCCGTGGCTCTGAAGCTTCCCCCCTCCAACACCCGCAGTCTTCGCCCGCGAAGGGGCTTCTAGTGTGTGGAAACCTTTCCTCCTTCACAGCTCCCTCCCACTGGTGCAGGTCCCGTCCCTATTCTTTTGTCTCTGTTTTTTCTTTTTTTCTTTTGCCCTACCGAGGTACGTGGGGAGTTTCTTGCCTTTGGGGAGGTCTGAGGTCTTCTGCCAGCGTTCAGTGGGTGTTCTATAGGAGCAGTTCCACGTGTAGATGTATTTCTGATGTATCTGTGGGGAGGAAGGTGATCTCTGCATCTTACTCTTCCACCATCTTCTCAAAAATCTCCAATCTTTTGTTGATGGGCACTTGAGTTGCTTCTATGTCTTGGTTACTGTAAATAGTGCTGCTATGAACATTGGGGTGCATGTGTCTTTTTGAATTAGAATTTTCATTTTTTCTGGATATATACCTAGGAGTTGAATTGCTGGATCGTTTGTAGTTCTATTTTTAGTTTTTAAGGAAACTCCATACTCTTTTCTATAGTGGCTGCACCAATTTACATTCCCATCTACAGTGTACAATTCCCTTTTCTCCCCATCCTCTCTAGCATTTATTATTTATAGACTTTTTGATGATATCCATTATCTTTGGCCACTTCTTAAAAAGGTATCAGGTAATATATCTTTATGCTTCTTGGAGTAATGAGATTTCTCAGCCAATTTCCTGCACATAGGTGGTTGGGGCACAAGGATTGTTTTATGTCTCAGAATAAATGCTTTTTAATTTTTTTAGCACAGGTTGATGACCTCTTTTAATAATATGACTCTGACAAAAATCTTACTCAATTTAACTTTCTTTCCAACTTGATTCCAGTCAGCTCCATGTGTCAACAGACATGCCCATGGTAACTAGAAATAAATTTCCTCCCATACACTTACCTTTCTCTCATCTTATGTCATTCAGAATATAATCAGGAGACAAAACCACACCATTAATTTAAACATATATATATATATGTTGTTATGTAAGAAAAAGAGAGTTAAATACTGAAAGGGTAAAAGAGTGCTAGAGCAAGGAGTGTGGTGCACAAAAATAGGACTGTGCTGTAGTGATCAGATGGTGTCCTCCTCAGAGCATCTTACTTTCAATGAACTTATTCAGACAAATAATTGGTTATGGTTGCAGTGATTTCTTTTTGTGTTGGCTGAGGTAAACTGGCCAGATCATGCCCACACAAGTTATATTTAAAGGATGGAAATTAATTGGAATTGCGTACAGAAGACTTTAATTATTCCAGGAAGTAAAAAGCACTGTATTTGGGTATGTAAACATATTCACTCTTGATAGTTTTTTGTTTTGTTTATTGGAAAGAAATATTGGTGATATTTCTAGAATAATGGCATGCGGAGCTTATCAAATCCTCTTCCTGAAAAGCAATGATAAAACTGGACA